>NC_092097.1:59480457-59565457 GCF_045679555.1 Salvelinus alpinus
TAACGGATTACAAAGGAAAACCAAGCCATGAGATATCCAGTGATGCAGAATTCCCAAACCAGCTAAATTGCTTTTATGCTTTTATCGAGGAAAATGACACTGAGTCCTGCATGAAAGTCCCTGTTGTTCTGGATGACTGTGTGATCTCCGCTCTCAATGGCCGATGTGAGCAAAACGTTAAAACAGGATAACAATCACAAGGCCGCCGGGCCAGATGAAATACCAGGACAAGTTCTCAGAGCATCCACAGACCACCTGGCAAGTGTCTACAGACATTTTCAATTTCTCCTTTTCCCAGTCGGTAATCCCAACATGTTTCAACCACCGTTGTTCCTGTTCCCAATAACTCCAAGGTAATCTACCTAAATGACTCACATCTGTAATTACAGGAACAATTTGGAAGGCTGGTCATCAAGTCAAATTAGTTTATTGGTCGCGTACACAGATTTGCAGATGTTATTGCAGATACAGCAAAATGCTTGTTTCTAGCTCCAACAATTAATATTTGTAATAACATAAAAATACACACATAATCCAGGAAAATCTAAAAATAACTTATGCAGGATGAGCCATGACTAGAATAGAGTATATTCATATAAAGTGGGTGAAATAATATATAAACATTATTAAAGTGACCAGTGTTCAATGACTATGTACATAGGGCAGGAGTCTCTAAGGTTGAGGGTAGAGTACTGGGTGGTAGCCAGCTAGTAACAGTCTCTAAGGTTGAGGGCAGAGTACCGGGTGGTAGCCAGCTAGTAACAGTCTCTAAGGTTGAGGGCAGAGTACTGGGTGGTAGCCAGCTAGTAACAGTCTCTAAGGTTCAGGGCAGAGTACCGGGTGGTAGCCAGCTAGTAACAGTCTCTAAGGTTCAAGGTAGAGTACCGGGTGGTAGCCAGCTAGTAACAGTCTCTAAGGTTGAGGGCAGAGTACTGGGTGGTAGCCAGCTAGTAACAGTCTCTAAGGTTCAGGGCAGAGTACCGGGTGGTAGCCAGCTAGTAACAGTCTCTAAGGTTCAGGGTAGAGTACTGGGTGGTAGCAGGCTAGTAACAGTCTCTAAGGTTCAGGGCAGAGTACCGGGTGGTAGCCAGCTAGTAACAGTCTCTAAGGTTCAGGGCAGAGTACCGGGTGGTAGCCAGCTAGTAACAGTCTCTAAGGTTGAGGGCAGAGTACCGGGTGGTAGCCAGCTAGTAACAGTCTCTAAGGTTGAGGGTAGAGTACTGGGTGGTAGCCAGCTAGTAACAGTCTCTAAGGTTCAGGGTAGAGTACTGGGTGGTAGCCAGCTAGTAACAGTCTCTAAGGTTCAGGGTAGAGTACTGGGTGGTAGCCAGCTAGTAACAGTCTCTAAGGTTCAGGGTAGAGTACCGGGTGGTAGCCAGCTAGTAACAGTCTCTAAGGTTGAGGGTAGAGTACCGGGTGGTAGCCAGCTAGTAACAGTCTCTAAGGTTCAGGGCAGAGTACTGGGTGGTAGCCAGCTAGTAACAGTCTCTAAGGTTCAGGGTAGAGTACTGGGTGGTAGCCAGCTAGTAACAGTCTCTAAGGTTCAGGGTAGAGTACTGGGTGGTAGCCAGCTAGTAACAGTCTCTAAGGTTCAGGGTAGAGTACCGGGTGGTAGCCAGCTAGTAACAGTCTCTAAGGTTGAGGGTAGAGTACCGGGTGGTAGCCAGCTAGTAACAGTCTCTAAGGTTCAGGGTAGAGTACCGGGTGGTACTGACATCAACTCCATCATCCCAGACACCCTGGACCCACTCCAATTCACATACCTCCCCAACAGATCCACAGATGACGCAATCTCAAATGCACTTCACACTGCCCTCTCCCACCTGGACAAGACGGGAAATAACTAGAATGCTGTTCATAGACTACAGTCCCCTCCAAGCTCGTCACCAAGCTGGGGACCCTGGGACTGAACCCCTCACTCTGCAACTGGATCCTGGACTTCCTGACGGGGCCGAGCTCCCTGTCATCCAGGACCTCTGTATCAGGTGTTGTCAGAGGAAGGCCTGAAAAGACTATAAAATACACACTCACACACACTATAATTACACTCACACAGAACCCACACACATTCACATACACTACATACGCACACATACACACACACGTTTACAATCATTATATGCTGCTGCTCCATTTGTTATTTTACTCTTATTATTATCTATCCTGATGCCTAGTCACTTTACCCTGCCTTCATGTACATATCTACCTCAAATACCTTATTATTATCTATCCTGATGCCTAGTCACTTTACCCTGCCTTCATGTACATATCTACCTCAAATACCTTATTATTATCTATCCTGATGCCTAGTCACTTTACCCTGCCTTCATGTACATATCTACCTCAAATACCTTATTATTATCTATCCTGATGCCTAGTCACTTTACCCTGCCTTCATGTATATATCTACCTCAAATACCTTATTATTATCTATCCTGATGCCTAGTCACTTTACCCTGCCTTCATGTACATATCTACCTCAAATACCTTATTATTATCTATCCTGATGCCTAGTCACTTTACCCTGCCTTCATGTATATATCTACCTCAAATACCTTATTATTATCTATCCTGATGTCTAGTCACTTTACCCTGCCTTCATGTATATATCTACCTCAAATACCTTATTATTATCTATCCTGTTGTCTAGTCACTTTACCCTGCCTTCATGTACATATCTACCTCAAATACCTTATTATTATCTATCCTGATGCCTAGTCACTTCACCCTGCCTTCATGTACATATCTACCTCAAATACCTTATTATTATCTATCCTGATGCCTAGTCACTTTACCCTGCCTTCATGTACATATCTACCTCAAATACCTTATTATTATCTATCCTGATGCCTAGTCACTTTACCCTGCCTTCATGTATATATCTACCTCAAATACCTTATTATTATCTATCCTGATGCCTAGTCACTTTACCCTGCCTTCATGTATATATCTACCTCAAATACCTTATTATTATCTATCCTGATGCCTAGTCACTTTACCCTACCTTCATGTATATATCTACCTCAAATACCTCCACATTGATCTGGTACTGGTACTCTCTGTATATAACTCCACATATATCTGGTACTTCTGTATATAGCTCCACATTGATCTGGTACTGGTACTTCCTGTATATCGCGCCACATTGATCTGGTACTGGTTCTCCCTGTATATAGCTCCACATTGATCTGGTACCTCCTGTATATAACTCCACATATATCTGGTACTCCCTGTATATAGCTCCATATTGATCTGGTACTGGTTCTCCCTGTATATAGCTCCACATTGATCTAGTACTGGTACTTCCTGTATATAGCTCCACATTGATCTGGTACTGGTACTCCCTGTATATAGCTCCACATTGATCTGGTACTGGTACTCCCTGTATATAGCTCCACATTGATCTGGTACTCCCTGTATATAGCTCCACATTGATCTGGTACTGGTACTTCCTGTATATAGCTCCACATTGATCTGGTACTGGTACTTCCTCTATATAGCTCCACATTGATCTGGTACTGGTACTTCCTCTATATAGCTCCACATTGATCTGGTACTGGTACTTCCTCTATATAGCTCCACATTGATCTGGTACTGGTACTCCCTGTATATACAGTGGGGCAAAAAAGTATTTAGTCAGCCACCAATTGTGCAAGTTCTTCCACTTAAAAAGATGAGAGAGGCCTGTAATCCAGAAAATCACATTGTAGGATTTTTAATGAATTTATTTGCAAATTATGGTGGAAAATAAGTATTTGGTCAGAAACAAAAGTTTATCTCAATACTTTGTTATATACCCTTTGTTGGCAATGACAGAGGTCAAACGTTTTCTGTAAGTCTTCACAAGGTTTTCACACACTGTTGCTGGTATTTTGGCCCATTCCTCCATGCAGATCTCCTCTAGAGCAGTGATGTTTTGGGGCTGTTGCTGGACAACACGGACTCAATCTCTAAACCCTCAGAGGAAGTGATCACACCTGTGGGGAGAGGGGCATTCTTCTTACCAAACCACATGACCTTTGTTTTGGAGGTGTTCAGAACAAGGTTAAGGGTAGAGAAAGCATGTTGGACACTAAGAAACCTTTGTTGTCGAGCGTTTAACATAAAATCCGGGGAGGGGCCAGCTGAGTATAAGACTGTATCATCTGCATATAAATGGATTAGAGAGCTTCCTACTGCCTGAGCTATGTTGATATGATTTGAAGGTTTGGCTTGGAAAGGTTTTGGTTGGGCTTGGAAAGGTTTTGGTTGGGCTTGGAAAGGTTTTGGTTGGGCTTGGAAAGGTTTTGGTTGGACTTGGAAAGGTTTTGGTTGGGCTTGGAAAGGTTTTGGTTGGGCTTGGAAAGGTTTTGGTTTGGATTGGAAAGGTTTTTTCGCCTGGCCACAGACAGCTGATGTGTTGTACACTGGAGTCCACAAGGGAAAAGGTGAGAAGGGGAGAGCATGTAGATGTGAGAAGGAATTATACAACAAGCAAAGTGTTCATGCTGTTTGTATGTGGCTGCTATGAAAGTGAACTGTTTGCATGTTTACTTTCCCTTCACTTGTGTTATTCATTCCGAATGAATAGCGGAATGAATTGGTATTCAATTAGCCGATTCTGTTGAAAAACGTTTCTTAAACGGAACCAAAAGTAACGGGGGATAGACATACCTGACTTTGTCCAATAGAAACTCTCGTTTGCAACTGTTGGACTAATGATTACACCCTAGATAAGGTAGATGCAGGCAAATGAATAAGGTGGTATCAGGTGTTACTGTCTTTCACCTTGATTACTCACATTTTTCTCTCAACCTGTGCTACGTTGTAAACTCATTCATAGGCTGGGTTGTAGCAACCTCGTAAGTATAGGGACATTTGAGTATCACGTAGAAACCTAAACCTATTGATGTTACATGCTAACCTCTAGCAGAGCTCTGTGCTGTGTTGTCATGCTAACCCTATACGCCGCATTAAGAGCTCTCTGCATCGATAAGTTTCACTCTTTCGTGTCAGCTGAGAGTCAGAGAGGATGGAGGGCCAGGTCAGAGGCTGTCTCAACCAATCAGGGAGATCACAGCGTCTCCACAGAAACCACAGACACTACTGACCTATCCCAGATGGGAGGAGGATTTACCCCCCTCCTCCTCTCTCTTCCTCCTCAACCCTCCTCACCCCTCAGACTGGCACGTGGACAATCAACATTACCTCAACCGCTCAGAGCAAACATCACATGTACACATACGCGCGCTCACACGCACGGACCACGGGACAATCAACATTACCTCAACCGCTCAGAGCAAACTGCAACAGCAGAACCAGATACACAGCCCTCGCATGACGTAGACTAATGACTATAGTGAAGCTGTGTACACAGTTTACATACAGGCACCTACAGGGCCACCTGCCTGGGATCCTTCAGGCTGGAGGGGGCTTAGTCTGCATCCCAAATGGCACTCTATATAGGACACTACTTTCTGTAGGAGGCCTCCTTGTTCTCCGGACACCACTGTACTGTCCAAGCCTGGTATAGTTTCTGGTAAAGTAGTTAGTTATCAAACAGAGGAAACCATAGCAACAACATAAGAGGAGCTGAGTGCAGTCTGTTGTTGAACCCCCGTGTCACATCACCTGAATGTTTATCAACAGATCACTGTATTAACGTAGCTCATCTATTTATTATTAGGGTTGTGTGTGAACCACACACACACACACACACACACACACACACACACACACACACACACACACACACACACACACACACACACACACACACACACACACACACACACACACACACACACACACACACACACACACACACACACACACACACACACACACACACACACACACACACACACACACACACACACCTATTAATCATCAGGTACTGTGTGAACTAATGGAATAATGTGTTCCATTTTATGGCCATTGTGTTAATGCTCCAGAGATTGATGGTTTTAAATGTGCTAAAAGTGAGAATTTGTCATGAATGGCACCCTATTCCCTATAAAAGTGCCCTATTTTTAACCAGAGCACTATGGGCCCTATGAAGGGAATAGGGTGCTGTTTGGGTAGCAGCTCTATGGGCCCTATGTAGGGAATAGGGTGCTGTTTGGGTAGCAGCTCTATGGGCCCTATGTAGGGAATAGGGTGCTGTTTGGGTAGCAGCTCTATGGGCCCTATGTAGGGAATAGGGTGCTGTTTGGGTTGCAGCTCTATGGGCCCTATGAAGGGAATAGGAAGCTGTTTGGGTAGCAGCTCTATGGGCCCTATGTAGGGAATAGGAAGCTGTTTGGGTTGCAGCTCTATGGGCCCTATGTAGGGAATAGGAAGCTGTTTGGGTAGCAGCTCTATGGGCCCTATGTAGGGAATAGGGTGCTGTTTGGTTTGCAGCTCTATGGGCCCTATGTAGGGAATAGGAAGCTGTTTGGGTAGCAGCTCTATGGGCCCTATGTAGGGAATAGGAAGCTGTTTGGTTTGCAGCTCTATGGGCCCTATGTAGGGAATAGGAAGCTGTTTGGGTAGCAGCTCTATGGGCCCTATGTAGGGAATAGGAAGCTGTTTGGTTTGCAGCTCTATGGGCCCTATGTAGGGAATAGGAAGCTGTTTGGGTAGCAGCTCTATGGGCCCTATGTAGGGAATAGGAAGCTGTTTGGGTAGCAGCTCTATGGGCCCTATGTAGGGAATAGGAAGCTGTTTGGGTAGCAGCTCTATGGGCCCTATGTAGGGAATAGGAAGCTGTTTGGTTTGCAGCTCTATGGGCCCTATGTAGGGAATAGGGTGCTGTTTGGTTGCAGCTCTATGGGCCCTATGTAGGGAATAGGAAGCTGTTTGGGTAGCAGCTCTATGGGCCCTATGTAGGGAATAGGAAGCTGTTTGGTTTGCAGCTCTATGGGCCCTATGTAGGGAATAGGGTGCTGTTTGGTTGCAGCTCTATGGGCTCTATGTAGGGAATAGGAAGCTGTTTGGGTAGCAGCTCTATGGGCCCTATGTAGGGAATAGGAAGCTGTTTGGTTGCAGCTCTATGGGCCCTATGTAGGGAATAGGAAGCTGTTTGGGTAGCAGGCGATAAGATATATTGATTGATCTGTAATTCATGTAGAGAGAGGGACTTGTTCTTGGAAATTCATGTTTACTTAGAGAGAGATGTCTGTTTCTACAATAGAGGATTAGTAGTCCTCTACCCCCATTAATGTTATCACTCAGCATTCTGGGATTAGTAGTCCTCTACCCCTGTTAATGTTATCACTCAGCATTCTGGGATTAGTAGTCCTCTACCCCTGTTGATGTTATCACTCAGCATTCTGGGATTAGTAGTCCTCTACCCCTGTTGATGTTATCACTCAGCATTCTGGGATTAGTAGTCCTCTACCCGTGTTGATGTTATCACTCAGCATTCTGGGATTAGTAGTCCTCTACCCCCATTAATGTTATCACTCAGCATTCTGGGATTAGTAGTCCTCTACCAGTGTTGATGTTATCACTCAGCATTCTGGGATTAGTAGTCCTCTACCCCTGTTGATGTTATCACTCAGCATTCTGGGATTAGTAGTCCTCTACCCGTGTTAATGTTATCACTCAGCATTCTGGGATTAGTAGTCCTCTACCCCTGTTAATGTTATCACTCAGCATTCTGGGATTAGTAGTCCTCTACCCCTGTTAATGTTATCACTCAGCATTCTGGGATTAGTAGTCCTCTACCCCTGTTGATGTTATCACTCAGCATTCTGGGATTAGTAGTCCTCTACCCCTGTTGATGTTATCACTCAGCATTCTGGGATTAGTAGTCCTCTACCAGGTGTATGAGTCTGCAGTGTGTATGCCCTGACACACACAGCGGCGATGCATAGTTTGGCCTGTTTACAGTGTTTAGTGTGTGGAAGTAGGTTTGCTGCTGCGTAGTGTTGGGTCTGATTGCTCTGACACACACGCACGTCTCGTTAAGAAAACAGTCCTCACGCCAGCCTGGTCCAGAGCAAGGCCTGATGGGAACACGCTACAACCATCCGTCACGCTACATTACCCCACCTGACACTCAGCACGCCGCACATCTACCGCTACACACACACACACACACACACACACGCACACACACACACACACACACACACACACACACACACACACACACACACACACACACACACACACACACACACACACACACACACACACACACATCTCTCTCTCTCTCACACACACCCCTCTGACTCCTACCATCTGCTGACTGTTCATGCATTTAAAAGGCAGAACGATTTGCCATCGAAAAGCCAGAGCTTGTAAACATATAGCCAACAATAAGGACGGATTCATAACAATAAGGACCGATTCGTAACAATAAGTACCGATTCGCAACAATAAGGACGGATTCATAACAATAAGGACCGATTCGTAACAATAAGTACCGATTCGTAACAATAAGTACCGATTCGTAACAATAAGGACCGATTCGTAACAATAAGGACGGATTCGTAACAATAAGGACCGATTCGTAGCAATAAGGACCGATTCGTAACAATAAGGACCGGTTCGCAACAATAAGGACCGATTCGCAACAATAAGGACGGATTCGCAACAATAAGGACCGATTCGTAACAATAAGGACCAATTCGCAACAATAAGGACCGATTCGTAACAATAAGGACGGATTCGCAACAATAAGGACCGATTCGTAACAATAAGGACGGATTCGCAACAATAAGGACCGATTCAGAACAATAAGGACCGATTCGTAACAATAAGGACGGATTCGTAACAATAAGGACCGATTCGTAACAATAAGGACCGATTCGCAACAATAAGGACCGATTCGTAACAATAAGGACCGATTCGTTACAATAAGGACCGATTCGTAACAATAAGGACCGATTCGTAACAATAAGGACCGATTCGTAACAATAAGGACGGATTCGCAACAATAAGGACGGATTCGTAACAATAAGGACGGATTCGCAACAATAAGGACCGATTCATAACAATAAGGACGGATTCGCAACAATAAGGACCGATTCGTAACAATAAGTACCGATTCGTAACAATAAGGACCGATTCGTAACAATAAGTACCGATTCGTAACAATAAGGATCGATTCGTAACAATAAGTACCGATTCGTAACAATAAGGATCGATTCGTAACAATAAGGACCGATTCGTAACAATAAGGACCGATTCGCAACAATAAGTACGGATTCGTAACAATAAGGACCAATTCGCAAGAATAAGGAACGATTCGTAACAATAAGGACCGATTCGTTACAATAAGGACCGATTCGTAACAATAAGGACCGATTCGTAACAATAAGGACGGATTCGCAACAATAAGGACCGATTCGTAACAATAAGGACGGATTCGCAACAATAAGGACCGATTCATAACAATAAGGACGGATTCGCAACAATAAGGACCGATTCGTAACAATAAGTACCGATTCGTAACAATAAGGACCGATTCGTAACAATAAGTACCGATTCGTAACAATAAGGATCGATTCGTAACAATAAGGATCGATTCGTAACAATAAGGATCGATTCGTAACAATAAGGACCGATTCGTAACAATAAGGACCGATTCGCAACAATAAGTACGGATTCGTAACAATAAGTACCGATTCGTAACAATAAGGATCGATTCGTAACAATAAGGATCGATTCGTAACAATAAGGACCGATTCGTAACAATAAGGACCGATTCATAACAATAAGGACCGATTCGTAACAATAAGTACGGATTCGTAACAATAAGGACCAATTCGCAAGAATAAGGACCGATTCGTAACAATAAGGACGGATTCGCAACAATAAGGACCGATTCGTAACAATAAGGACCGATTCGTAACAATAAGGACCGATTCGTAACAATAAGGACGGATTCGCAACAATAAGGACGGATTCGTAACAATAAGGACCGATTCGTAACAATAAGGACCGGTTCGTAACAATAAGGACGGATTCGCAACAATAAGGATCGATTCGTAACAATAAGGACGGATTCATAACAATAAGGACGGATTCATAACAATAAGGACCGATTCGTAACAATAAGGACGGATTCGTAACAATAAGGACCGATTCGTAACAATAAGGACCGATTCGTAACAATAAGGACCGATTCGTAACAATAAGGACCGATTCGTAACAATAAGGACCGATTCGCAACAATAAGGACCGATTCGTAACAATAAGGACGGATTCGTAACAATAAGGACCGATTCGTAACAATAAGGACGGATTCGCAACAATAAGGACCGATTCGTAACAATAAGGACCGATTCGTAACAATAAGGACCGATTCGCAACAATAAGGACCGATTCGTAACAATAAGGACCGATTCGCAACAATAAGGACCGATTCGTAACAATAAGGACCGATTCGCAACAATAAGGACCGATTCGTAACAATAAGGACCGATTCGCAACAATAAGGACCGATTCGTAACAATAAGGACCGATTCGCAACAATAAGGACCGATTCGTAACAATAAGGACCGATTCGCAACAATAAGGACCGATTCGTAACAATAAGGACCGATTCGCAACAATAAGGACCGATTCGTAACAATAAGGACCGATTCGTAACAATAAGGACCGATTCCTAACAATAAGGACCGATTCCTAACAATAAGGACCGATTCGTAACAATAAGGACCGATTCGTAACAATAAGGACCGATTCGTAACAATAGGGACCGATTCCTAACAATAAGGACCGATTCCTAACAATAAGGACCGATTCCTAACAATAAGGACCGATTCGTAACAATAATGACCGATTCGTAACAATAATGACCGATTCGTAACAATAATGACCGATTCGTAACAATAAGGACCGATTCGCAACAATAAGGACCGATTTGCAACAATAAGGATCGATTCGTAACAATAAGGACGGATTCGTAACAATAAGGACCGATTCGTAACAATAATGACCAATTCGCAACAATAAGGACCGATTCGTAACAATAAGGACGGATTCGTAACAATAAGGACCGATTCGTAACAATAATGACCAATTCGCAACAATAAGGACCGATTCGTAACAATAAGGACCGATTCGTAACAATAATGACCAATTCGCAACAATAAGGACCGATTCGTAACAATAAGGACCGATTCGTAACAATAATGACCAATTCGCAACAATAAGGACCGATTCGTAACAATAAGGACCGATTCGTAACAATAATGACCGATTCGTAACAATAAGGACCGATTCGTAACAATAAGGACCGATTCAGAACAATAAGGACCGATTCGTAACAATAAGGACCGATTCATAACAATAAGGACCGATTCGCAACAATAAGGACCGATTCGTAACAATAAGGACGGATTCGTAACAATAAGGACCGATTCGTAACAATAAGGACGGATTCGCAACAATAAGGACCGATTCGTAACAATAAGGACCGATTCGTAACAATAAGGACCGATTCGCAACAATAAGGACCGATTCGTAACAATAAGGACCGATTCGCAACAATAAGGACCGATTCGTAACAATAAGGACCGATTCGCAACAATAAGGACCGATTCATAACAATAAGGACCGATTCGCAACAATAAGGACCGATTCGTAACAATAAGGACCGATTCGCAACAATAAGGACCGATTCGTAACAATAAGGACCGATTCGCAACAATAAGGACCGATTCGTAACAATAAGGACCGATTCGCAACAATAAGGACCGATTCGTAACAATAAGGACCGATTCGTAACAATAAGGACCGATTCCTAACAATAAGGACCGATTCCTAACAATAAGGACCGATTCCTAACAATAAGGACCGATTCGTAACAATAAGGACCGATTCGTAACAATAGGGACCGATTCCTAACAATAAGGACCGATTCCTAACAATAAGGACCGATTCGTAACAATAATGACCGATTCGTAACAATAATGACCGATTCGTAACAATAATGACCGATTCGTAACAATAAGGACCGATTCGCAACAATAAGGACCGATTTGCAACAATAAGGATCGATTCGTAACAATAAGGACGGATTCGTAACAATAAGGACCGATTCGTAACAATAATGACCAATTCGCAACAATAAGGACCGATTCGTAACAATAAGGACGGATTCGTAACAATAAGGACCGATTCGTAACAATAATGACCAATTCGCAACAATAAGGACCGATTCGTAACAATAAGGACCGATTCGTAACAATAATGACCAATTCGCAACAATAAGGACCGATTCGTAACAATAAGGACCGATTCGTAACAATAATGACCAATTCGCAACAATAAGGACCGATTCGTAACAATAAGGACCGATTCGTAACAATAATGACCGATTCGTAACAATAAGGACCGATTCGTAACAATAAGGACCGATTCAGAACAATAAGGACCGATTCGTAACAATAAGGACCGATTCATAACAATAAGGACCGATTCGCAACAATAAGGACCGATTCGTAACAATAAGGACGGATTCGTAACAATAAGGACCGATTCGTAACAATAAGGACGGATTCGCAACAATAAGGACCGATTCGTAACAATAAGGACCGATTCGTAACAATAAGGACCGATTCGCAACAATAAGGACCGATTCGTAACAATAAGGACCGATTCGCAACAATAAGGACCGATTCGTAACAATAAGGACCGATTCGCAACAATAAGGACCGATTCGTAACAATAAGGACCGATTCGCAACAATAAGGACCGATTCGTAACAATAAGGACCGATTCGCAACAATAAGGACCGATTCGTAACAATAAGGACCGATTCGCAACAATAAGGACCGATTCGTAACAATAAGGACCGATTCCTAACAATAAGGACCGATTCGTAACAATAAGGACCGATTCGTAACAATAATGACCGATTCGTAACAATAATGACCGATTCGTAACAATAATGACCGATTCGTAACAATAAGGACCGATTCGCAACAATAAGGACCGATTTGCAACAATAAGGATCGATTCGTAACAATAAGGACGGATTCGTAACAATAAGGACCGATTCGTAACAATAATGACCAATTCGCAACAATAAGGACCGATTCGTAACAATAAGGACGGATTCGTAACAATAAGGACCGATTCGTAACAATAATGACCAATTCGCAACAATAAGGACCGATTCGTAACAATAAGGACCGATTCGTAACAATAATGACCAATTCGCAACAATAAGGACCGATTCGTAACAATAAGGACCGATTCGTAACAATAATGACCAATTCGCAACAATAAGGACCGATTCGTAACAATAAGGACGGATTCGTAACAATAAGGACGGATTCGTAACAATAGGGACCGATTCGTAACAATAATGACCGATTCGTAACAATAAGGACCGATTCGCAACAATAAGGACCGATTTGCAACAATAAGGATCGATTCGTAACAATAAGGACGGATTCGTAACAATAAGGACCGATTTGTAACAATAATGACCAATTCGCAACAATAAGGACCGATTCGTAACAATAAGGACGGATTCGTAACAATAAGGACCGATTCGTAACAATAATGACCAATTCGCAACAATAAGGACCGATTCGTAACAATAAGGACCGATTCGTAACAATAATGACCAATTCGCAACAATAAGGACCGATTCGTAACAATAAGGACCGATTCGTAACAATAATGACCAATTCGCAACAATAAGGACCGATTCGTAACAATAAGGACCGATTCGTAACAATAATGACCGATTCGTAACAATAAGGACCGATTCGTAACAATAAGGACCGATTCAGAACAATAAGGACCGATTCGTAACAATAAGGACCGATTCATAACAATAAGGACCGATTCGCAACAATAAGGACCGATTCGTAACAATAAGGACGGATTCGTAACAATAAGGACCGATTCGTAACAATAAGGACGGATTCGCAACAATAAGGACCGATTCGTAACAATAAGGACCGATTCGTAACAATAATGACCAATTCGCAACAATAAGGACCGATTCGTAACAATAAGGACGGATTCGTAACAATAAGGACCGATTCGTAACAATAATGACCAATTCGCAACAATAAGGACCGATTCGTAACAATAAGGACCGATTCGTAACAATAATGACCAATTCGCAACAATAAGGACCGATTCGTAACAATAAGGACCGATTCGTAACAATAATGACCAATTCGCAACAATAAGGACCGATTCGTAACAATAAGGACCGATTCGTAACAATAATGACCGATTCGTAACAATAAGGACCGATTCGTAACAATAAGGACCGATTCAGAACAATAAGGACCGATTCGTAACAATAAGGACCGATTCATAACAATAAGGACCGATTCGCAACAATAAGGACCGATTCGTAACAATAAGGACGGATTCGTAACAATAAGGACCGATTCGTAACAATAAGGACGGATTCGCAACAATAAGGACCGATTCGTAACAATAAGGACCGATTCGTAACAATAAGGACCGATTCGCAACAATAAGGACCGATTCGTAACAATAAGGACCGATTCGCAACAATAAGGACCGATTCGCAACAATAAGGACCGATTCGTAACAATAAGGACCGATTCGCAACAATAAGGACCGATTCGTAACAATAAGGACCGATTCGCAACAATAAGGACCGATTCGTAACAATAAGGACCGATTCGCAACAATAAGGACCGATTCGTAACAATAAGGACCGATTCGCAACAATAAGGACCGATTCGTAACAGTAAGGACCGATTCGCAACAATAAGGACCGATTCGTAACAATAAGGACCGATTCGTAACAATAAGGACCGATTCCTAACAATAAGGACCGATTCCTAACAATAAGGACCGATTCGTAACAATAAGGACCGATTCGTAACAATAAGGACCGATTCGTAACAATAGGGACCGATTCCTAACAATAAGGACCGATTCCTAACAATAAGGACCGATTCCTAACAATAAGGACCGATTCGTAACAATAATGACCGATTCGTAACAATAATGACCGATTCGTAACAATAATGACCGATTCGTAACAATAAGGACCGATTCGCAACAATAAGGACCGATTTGCAACAATAAGGATCGATTCGTAACAATAAGGACGGATTCGTAACAATAAGGACCGATTCGTAACAATAATGACCAATTCGCAACAATAAGGACCGATTCGTAACAATAAGGACGGATTCGTAACAATAAGGACCGATTCGTAACAATAATGACCAATTCGCAACAATAAGGACCGATTCGTAACAATAAGGACCGATTCGTAACAATAATGACCAATTCGCAACAATAAGGACCGATTCGTAACAATAAGGACCGATTCGTGACCAATTCGCAACAATAAGGACCGATTCGTAACAATAAGGACCGATTCGTAACAATAATGACCAATTCGCAACAATAAGGACCGATTCGTAACAATAAGGACCGATTCGTAACAATAATGACCAATTCGCAACAATAAGGACCGACTCGCAACAATAAGGACCGATTCGTAACAATAAGGACCGATTCGTAACAATAATGACCAATTCGCAACAATAAGGACCGATTCGTAACAATAAGGACCGATTCGTAACAATAAGGACCAATTCGCAACAATAAGGACCGATTCCTAACAATAAGGACCGATTCCTAACAATAAGGACCGATTCGTAACAATAAGGCGATTCGTAACAATAGGGCCGATCTACTAGGCCGATTCTAACAATAGGCCGATTTACATAAGGCGATTCATAAGGACCAATTCGCAACAATAAGGACCGATTCCTAACAATAAGGACCGATTCCTAACAATAAGGACCGATTCGTAACAATAAGGACGGATTCGTAACAATAGGGACCGATTCCTAACAATAAGGACCGATTCGTAACAATAAGGACCGATTCATAACAATAAGGACCGATTCATAACAATAAGGACCGATCCGTAACAATAAGGACCGATTCGTAACAATAAGGACCGATTCGTAACAATAAGGACCGATTCGTAACAATAAGGACCGATTCGTAACAATAAGGACCGATCCGTAACAATAAGGACCGATTCGCAACAATAATGACCGATTCGTAACAATAAGGACCGATCCGTAACAATAAGGACCGATTCGTAACAATAAGGACCGATTCGTAACAATAAGGACCGATTCGTAACAATAAGGACCGATCCGTAACAATAAGGACCGATTCGTAACAATAAGGACCGATTCGTAACAATAAGGACCGATCCGTAACAATAATGACCGATTCGTAACAATAATGACCGATTCGTAACAATAAGGACCGATTCGCAACAATAAGGACCGATTTGCAACAATAAGGATCGATTCGTAACAATAAGGACGGATTCGTAACAATAAGGACCGATTCGTAACAATAATGACCAATTCGCAACAATAAGGACCGATTCGTAACAATAAGGACGGATTCGTAACAATAAGGACCGATTCGTAACAATAATGACCAATTCGCAACAATAAGGACCGATTCGTAACAATAAGGACCGATTCGTAACAATAATGACCAATTCGCAACAATAACGACCGATTCGTAACAATAAGGACCGATTCGTAACAATAATGACCAATTCGCAACAATAAGGACCGATTCGTAACAATAAGGACCGATTCGTAACAATAAGGACGGATTCGTAACAATAGGGACCGATTCGTAACAATAATGACCGATTCGTAACAATAAGGACCGATTCGCAACAATAAGGACCGATTTGCAACAATAAGGATCGATTCGTAACAATAAGGACGGATTCGTAACAATAAGGACCGATTCGTAACAATAATGACCAATTCGCAACAATAAGGACCGATTCGTAACAATAAGGACGGATTCGTAACAATAAGGACCGATTCGTAACAATAATGACCAATTCGCAACAATAAGGACCGATTCGTAACAATAAGGACCGATTCGTAACAATAAGGACGGATTCGTAACAATAAGGACCGATTCGTAACAATAATGACCAATTCGCAACAATAAGGACCGATTCGTAACAATAAGGACCGATTCGTAACAATAATGACCAATTCGCAACAATAAGGACCGATTCGTAACAATAAGGACCGATTCGTAACAATAATGACCGATTCGTAACAATAAGGACCGATTCGTAACAATAAGGACCGATTCAGAACAATAAGGACCGATTCGTAACAATAAGGACCGATTCATAACAATAAGGACCGATTCGCAACAATAAGGACCGATTCGTAACAATAAGGACGGATTCGTAACAATAAGGACCGATTCGTAACAATAAGGACGGATTCGCAACAATAAGGACCGATTCGTAACAATAAGGACCGATTCGTAACAATAAGGACCGATTCGCAACAATAAGGACCGATTCGTAACAATAAGGACCGATTCGCAACAATAAGGACCGATTCGCAACAATAAGGACCGATTCGTAACAATAAGGACCGATTCGCAACAATAAGGACCGATTCGTAACAATAAGGATTCCGACCGATTCGCAACAATAAGGACCGATTTGCAACAATAAGGATCGATTCGTAACAATAAGGACGGATTCGTAACAATAAGGACCGATTCGTAACAATAATGACCAATTCGCAACAATAAGGACCGATTCGTAACAATAAGGACGGATTCGTAACAATAAGGACCGATTCGTAACAATAATGACCAATTCGCAACAATAAGGACCGATTCGTAACAATAAGGACCGATTCGTAACAATAATGACCAATTCGCAACAATAAGGACCGATTCGTAACAATAAGGACCGATTCGTAACAATAATGACCAATTCGCAACAATAAGGACCGATTCGTAACAATAAGGACCGATTCGTAACAATAAGGACGGATTCGTAACAATAGGGACCGATTCGTAACAATAATGACCGATTCGTAACAATAAGGACCGATTCGCAACAATAAGGACCGATTTGCAACAATAAGGATCGATTCGTAACAATAAGGACGGATTCGTAACAATAAGGACCGATTCGTAACAATAATGACCAATTCGCAACAATAAGGACCGATTCGTAACAATAAGGACGGATTCGTAACAATAAGGACCGATTCGTAACAATAATGACCAATTCGCAACAATAAGGACCGATTCGTAACAATAAGGACCGATTCGTAACAATAATGACCAATTCGCAACAATAAGGACCGATTCGTAACAATAAGGACCGATTCGTAACAATAATGACCAATTCGCAACAATAAGGACCGATTCGTAACAATAAGGACCGATTCGTAACAATAATGACCGATTCGTAACAATAAGGACCGATTCGTAACAATAAGGACCGATTCAGAACAATAAGGACCGATTCGTAACAATAAGGACCGATTCATAACAATAAGGACCGATTCGCAACAATAAGGACCGATTCGTAACAATAAGGACGGATTCGTAACAATAAGGACCGATTCGTAACAATAAGGACGGATTCGCAACAATAAGGACCGATTCGTAACAATAAGGACCGATTCGTAACAATAATGACCAATTCGCAACAATAAGGACCGATTCGTAACAATAAGGACGGATTCGTAACAATAAGGACCGATTCGTAACAATAATGACCAATTCGCAACAATAAGGACCGATTCGTAACAATAAGGACCGATTCGTAACAATAATGACCAATTCGCAACAATAAGGACCGATTCGTAACAATAAGGACCGATTCGTAACAATAATGACCAATTCGCAACAATAAGGACCGATTCGTAACAATAAGGACCGATTCGTAACAATAATGACCGATTCGTAACAATAAGGACCGATTCGTAACAATAAGGACCGATTCAGAACAATAAGGACCGATTCGTAACAATAAGGACCGATTCATAACAATAAGGACCGATTCGCAACAATAAGGACCGATTCGTAACAATAAGGACGGATTCGTAACAATAAGGACCGATTCGTAACAATAAGGACGGATTCGCAACAATAAGGACCGATTCGTAACAATAAGGACCGATTCGTAACAATAAGGACCGATTCGCAACAATAAGGACCGATTCGTAACAATAAGGACCGATTCGCAACAATAAGGACCGATTCGCAACAATAAGGACCGATTCGTAACAATAAGGACCGATTCGCAACAATAAGGACCGATTCGTAACAATAAGGACCGATTCGCAACAATAAGGACCGATTCGTAACAATAAGGACCGATTCGCAACAATAAGGACCGATTCGTAACAATAAGGACCGATTCGCAACAATAAGGACCGATTCGTAACAATAAGGACCGATTCGCAACAATAAGGACCGATTCGTAACAATAAGGACCGATTCGTAACAATAAGGACCGATTCCTAACAATAAGGACCGATTCCTAACAATAAGGACCGATTCGTAACAATAAGGACCGATTCGTAACAATAAGGACCGATTCGTAACAATAGGGACCGATTCCTAACAATAAGGACCGATTCCTAACAATAAGGACCGATTCCTAACAATAAGGACCGATTCGTAACAATAATGACCGATTCGTAACAATAATGACCGATTCGTAACAATAATGACCGATTCGTAACAATAAGGACCGATTCGCAACAATAAGGACCGATTTGCAACAATAAGGATCGATTCGTAACAATAAGGACGGATTCGTAACAATAAGGACCGATTCGTAACAATAATGACCAATTCGCAACAATAAGGACCGATTCGTAACAATAAGGACGGATTCGTAACAATAAGGACCGATTCGTAACAATAATGACCAATTCGCAACAATAAGGACCGATTCGTAACAATAAGGACCGATTCGTAACAATAATGACCAATTCGCAACAATAAGGACCGATTCGTAACAATAAGGACCGATTCGTAACAATAATGACCAATTCGCAACAATAAGGACCGATTCGTAACAATAAGGACCGATTCGTAACAATAATGACCAATTCGCAACAATAAGGACCGATTCGTAACAATAAGGACCGATTCGTAACAATAAGGACCAATTCGCAACAATAAGGACCGATTCCTAACAATAAGGACCGATTCCTAACAATAAGGACCGATTCGTAACAATAAGGACGGATTCGTAACAATAGGGACCGATTCCTAACAATAAGGACCGATTCGTAACAATAAGGACCGATTCATAACAATAAGGACCGATTCATAACAATAAGGACCGATCCGTAACAATAAGGACCGATTCGTAACAATAAGGACCGATTCGTAACAATAAGGACCGATTCGTAACAATAAGGACCGATTCGTAACAATAAGGACCGATCCGTAACAATAAGGACCGATTCGCAACAATAATGACCGATTCGTAACAATAAGGACCGATCCGTAACAATAAGGACCGATTCGTAACAATAATGACCGATTCGTAACAATAAGGACCGATTCGTAACAATAAGGACCAATAAGAATGTCGCCGGAGAGGATGGCTGATGTTTTTCGTGCTCCAAATGTTATTTCGTTTGGGATTTTTTACGTTGTTTGTAACTTTTTTTTATTTATTTTTTTCTACATCATGTTGCTGCTACCGTCTCTTATGACCGAAAATAGCTTCTGGACATCAGAACAGCGATGACTCACCTCTAACTGGACCAAGATTTTTCCTTTAACGATTCCGACGTGAAGGATATACTGCTTTCCCGGGAACAGGCCCAAATCCCTGACATTTATGTGAAGGAAAGACGGAGGAGAAAGGGACCACCCCTTCAAATTGAGCTATTTCAGCCACCGTAGCTGACAGGTGAAAAATCAAGTACACAGCCATGCAATATCCATGGACAATCATTGGCAGTAGAAGGGCCTTACTGAAGAACTCAGTGACTTTCAACGTGGCACCGTCATACAGTACTATTTCTAAATAATTTCAAATACTTTATCTGTTAACTTCTTTCACAACATCCAGTGAAATTGCAGAGCTCCAAATTCAAATTAAATTACTATAAATATTTAACTTTCATAAAATCACAAGTGCAATACATCAAAAATAAAGCTTAACTTGTTGTAAATCCAGCCGCCGTGTCAGATTTCAAAAAGGCTTTACGGCGAAAGCACACCATGCGATTATCTGAGGACAGCGCCCCGCATACCAACACAGGAAAATCAGATTTCAACCAGGCAGGTGCAACACAAAAATCAGAAATAACGATATAATTCATGCCTTACCTTGAAGATCTTCTTCTGTTGGCACTCCAATATGTCCCAGAAACATCACAAATGGTCCTTTTGTTCGATAAATTCTTCGTTATATCCCCAAAAAGTCAATTTATTCGTCGCGTTTGATTCAGAAATACACCGGTTCAAACTCGCCCAACATGCCTACAAAGTATCTAATAGTATCTAATTCCTATTCCAACCTCAGGTATCCTAAAACGTAAATAATCAATAAAATTTAAGACGGAAAATACTCTGTTCAATGGAGGATAAAAACAGCGCGCCACACAGAAGAGTCCACTTGGCTTCACAATGAACAGCCCTACTTCTTCATTTCTCAAAAGAAAAACATCAACCAATTTCTAAAGACTGTTGACATCTAGTGGAAGCCTTAGGAACTGCAACCAGGTTCCTCATAAATATAGTTTCCAATAGACAACCAATTGAAAACAAGGTGACCTCAAAAAAAAACAATGCTGGATGGTTTGTCCTCTGAGTTTTGCCTGCCAAATAAGTTCTGTTATACTCACAGACATAACATTACAGACATTACTACACACTGCTGCTACACATTACTACACACTGCTGCTACACATTACTACACACTACTGCTACACATTACTACACACTACTGCTACACATTACTACACACCTCTACACACTGCTGCTACACATTACTACACACCTCTACACACTGCTGCTACACACTGCTGCTACAAATTACTACACACTACTGCTACACATTACTACACACCTCTACACACTGCTGCTACACATTACTACACATTGCTGCTACACATTACTACACACCTCTACACACTGCTGCTACAAATTACTACACACTGCTGCTACACACTACACACCTCTACACACTGCTGCTACACATTACTACACACCTCTACACACTGCTGCTACAAATTACTACACACTGCTGCTACACACTACACACCTCTACACACTGCTGCTACACATTACTACACACTGCTGCTACACACTGCTGCTACACATTACTAGACACCTCTACACACTGCTGTCACACATTACTACACACCTCTACACACTGCTGCTACACATTACTACACACCTCTACACACTGCTGCTACAAATTACTACACACTGCTGCTACACACTACACACCTCTACACACTGCTGCTACACACTACTACACACCTCTACACACTGCTGCTACACATTACTACACACTGCTGCTACACATTACTACACACTGCTGCTACACATTACTACACACTGCTGCTACACATTACTACACACCTCTACACACTGCTGCTACACACTACTCACCTCTACACACTGCTGCTACACACTACACATCTCTACACATTGCTGCTACACACTACTACACACTGCTGCTACACACCTCTACACACTGCTGCTACACATTACTACACACTGCTGCTACACACTACTACACACCTCTACACACTACACACCTCTACACACTGCTGCTACACATTACTACACACTGCTGCTACACATTACTACACACTACTGCTACACATTACTACACACCTCTACACACTGCTGCTACACACTACACACCTCTACACACTGCTGCTACACACTACACACATCTACACACTGCTGCTACACACTACACACATCTACACACTGCTGCTACACACTACACACCTCTACACACTGCTGCTACACACTACACACCTCTACACACTGCTGCTACACACTACACACATCTACACACTGCTGCTACACACTACACACATCTACACACTGCTGCTACACACTACACACATCTACACACTGCTGCTACACACTACACACATCTACACACTGCTGCTACACACTACACACATCTACACACTGCTGCTACACACTACACACATCTACACACTGCTGCTACACACTACACACCTCTACACACTGCTGCTACACACTACACACATCTACACACTGCCAATAAACCCCCAGCAGCCTCAGTCCTCCTACCCAGCAGCCTCAGTCCTCCTACCCAGCAGCCTCAGTCCTCCTACCCAGCAGCCTCAGTCCTCCTACCCAGCAGCCTCAGTCCTCCTACCCGTGGGTGGTCCATCACATTCTTTATGTGGAAACTGAATTAGCACAGAACCTGCTACAATCTGGAAACATGCAGACGCACACACACGGACACAAACATGCACGCGGACACGCGGACACACACACACACACACACAAACACACACCTTCCAGGCAGGGCAGAGTTGAGCCTCAACCTAATATAGAACACACACACAGGCAGGGCAGCGTTGAGCCTCAACCTAATATAGAACACACACACAGGCAGGGCAGCGTTGAGCCTCAACCTAATATAGAACACACACACAGGCAGGGCAGCGTTGAGCCTCAACCTAATATAGAACACACACACAGGCAGGGCAGCGTTGAGCCTCAACCTAATATAGAACACACACACAGGCAGGGCAGCGTTGAGCCTCAACCTAATATAGAACACACACACAGGCAGGGCAGCGTTGAGCCTCAGCCTATTATAGAACACACACACAGGCAGGGCAGCGTTGAGCCTCAACCTAATATAGAACACACACACAGGCAGGGCAGCGTTGAGCCTCAGCCTATTATAGAACACACACACAGGCAGGGCAGCGTTGAGCCTCAACCTAATATAGAACACACACACAGGCAGGGCAGCGTTGAGCCTCAGCCTATTATAGAACACACACACAGGCAGGGCAGCGTTGAGCCTCAACCTAATATAGAACACACACACAGGCAGGGCAGCGTTGAGCCTCAGCCTAATATAGAACACACACAGGCAGGGCAGCGTTGAGCCTCAGCCTATTATAGAACACACACACAGGCAGGGCAGCGTTGAGCCTCAGCCTAATATAGAACACACACAGGCAGGGCAGCGTTGAGCCTGAGCCTAATATAGAACACACACAGGCAGGGCAGCGTTGAGCCTCAGCCTATTATAGAACACACACACAGGCAGGGCAGCGTTGAGCCTCAGCCTAATATAGAACACACACACAGGCAGGGCAGCGTTGAGCCTCAACCTAATATAGAACACACACACAGGCAGGGCAGCGTTGAGCCTCAGCCTAATATAGAACACACACAGGCAGGGCAGCGTTGAGCCTCAGCCTATTATAGAACACACACACAGGCAGGGCAGCGTTGAGCCTCAGCCTAATATAGAACACACACACAGGCAGGGCAGCGTTGAGCCTCAACCTAATATAGAACACACACACAGGCAGGGCAGCGTTGAGCCTCAACCTAATATAGAACACACACACAGGCAGGGCAGCGTTGAGCCTCAACCTAATATAGAACACACACACAGGCAGGGCAGCGTTGAGCCTCAACCTAATATAGAGCCATAATAAAATCCCTCAGACCCTGCAGCGTGTTGTTTTACTAAATAACATCTAACTGCCCATTACTCCACATTACTCCTAATGGGCTGGCTAATTAGGATCAGTCCATAGAAGGCTCTATGTTTAGAAGAGACTGTGTTGGACCAGACTGTGGAAAAGTCCTAAATGGGCCCCTATTCCCTATATGGTGCACTACCTTTGACCAGAGCTCTCACGGGGTTCCCACGGGACTCTGGACAAGAGTAGTGCACCATTTAGGGCATAGGGTGCTATTTAGGAGGCGCCCAGATGTTTAGAAGGATTGTGTGTGTTATAGCCTGGTAGAGTGTTTAGACCAGGCTGACTGGCCAACATTATAGCCTGGTAGAGTGTTTAGACCAGACTGACTGGCCAGCATTATAGCCTGGTAGAGTGTTTAGACCAGACTGACCGGCCAACATTATAGCCTGGTAGAGTGTTTAGACCAGACTGACTGGCCAGCATTATAGCCTGGTAGAGTGTTTAGACCAGACTGACTGGCCAGCATTATAGCCTGGTAGAGTGTTTAGACCAGACTGACTGGCCAGCATTATAGCCTGGTAGAGTGTTTAGACCAGACTGACTGGCCAGCATTATAGCCTGGTAGAGTGTTTAGACCAGACTGACTGGCCAGCATTATAGCCTGGTAGAGTGTTTAGACCAGACTGACTGGCCAGCATTATACCCTGGTAGAGTGTTTAGACCAGACTGACTGGCCAACATTATAGCCTGGTAGAGTGTTTAGACCAGACTGACTGGCCAGCATTATAGCCTGGTAGAGTGTTTAGACCAGACTGACTGGCCAACATTATAGCCTGGTAGAGTGTTTAGACCAGACTGACTGGCCAGCATTATAGCCTGGTAGAGTGTTTAGACCAGCCTGACTGGCCAACATTATAGCCTGGTAGAGTGTCTAGACCGGACTGACTGGCCAGCATTATAGCCTGGTAGAGTCTTTAGACCAGACTGACTGGCCAGCATCAACACAGCATTACCTTAATGGCAACACTGACTTCTCAGATATTGCTGCAAGCAGTCTAAATTATTAGCCCAGTCTACAATCTATTATAGGCTATTAGACCAGTCTGCATTCTGTTATAGTCATTAGACCAGTCTACATTCTGTTATAGGCTATTAGACCAGTCTACATTCTGTTATAGGCTATTAGACCAGTCTACATTCTGTTATAGGCTATTAGACCAGTCTATATTCTGTTATAGTCATTAGACCAGTCTACATTCTGGTATAGGCTATACGACCAGTCTACATTCTGTTATAGTCATTAGACCAGTCTGCATTCTGTTATAGTCATTAGACCAGTCTACATTCTGGTATAGGCTATTAGACCAGTCTACATTCTATTATAGGCTATTAGACCAGTCTACATTCTGTTATAGGCTATTAGACCAGTCTATATTCTATTATAGGCTATTAGACCAGTCTACATTCTGTTATAGGCTATTAGACCAGTCTACATTCTGGTATAGGCTATTAGACCAGTCTACATTCTATTATAGGCTATTAGACCAGTCTACATTCTGTTATAGGCTATTAGACCAGTCTACATTCTGTTATAGTCATTAGACCAGTCTACATTCTGTTATAGGCTATTAGACCAGTCTACATTCTGTTATAGGCTATTAGACCAGTCTACATTCTGTTAGACACTGGTCTTAACATTGGTTTGGAGGATAGCAGGTAATTCATAATGTTAATATTTGTTTCTGTCTGAAATAAATATATTCAAAAAACTAAAGGTGAGATAATTTACATATTCTTTTGGTCAGACAGACAGACAGACAGACAGACAGACAGACAGACAGACAGACAGACAGACAGACAGACAGACAGACAGACAGACAGACAGACAGACAGACAGACAGACAGACAGACAGACAGACAGACAGACAGACAGACAGACAACATTAAACACTAAGTGTTGCTGTTCTCATCAAACCTAATGTTCACAATTCATAGATTAACTACAATTCATAGATATAAAGTATGTGGACACCTCTTTAAATTAGTGGATTTAGGTATTTCAGCCACACACGTTGCTGACAGGTTTATAAAATCGAGCACACAGCCGTGCAATCTCCATAGACAAACATTGGCAGTAGAATGGCCCATACTGAAGACCTCAGTGATTGTCAACGTGGCACCTTCATAGGATGTCACCTTTCCAACAAGTTAGTTAGTCAAATTTCTGCCCTTCTAGAGCTGGCCCGGTCAACTGTAAGTGTTGTTATTGTGAAGTGGAAACGTCTAGGAGCAACAACGGCTCAGCCAAGAAGTGGTAGGCCACACAAAGCTCACAGAACGGGACCTCGGAGTGCTGAAGCGTGTAGAAATCGTCTGTCCTCTGTTGCAACACTCACTACTGAGTTCCAAACTGCTTCTGGAAGCAACGTCAGCACAAGAACTGTCTGGAGCTTCATGAAATGGGTTTCCATGTGCCGAGAAGCCGCACACAGGCCTCAGATCACCATGTGCAATGCCAAGCGTCGGCTGGAGTGGTGTAAAGCTCACCGCCATTGGACTCTGGAGCAGTGGAAACACGTTCTCTGGAGTAATGACTCACGCTTCACCATCTGGCAGTCCAATGGATGAATCTGGGTTTGGTGGATGCCAGGAGAACACTACCTGCCCGAATGCATAGTGCCAACTGTAAAGTTTGGTGGAGGAGGAATCACGGTCTGGAGCTGTTTTTCATAGTTCGGACTAGGCACCTTAGTTCCAGTGAAGGGAAATCTTAACGCTACAGCATACAATGACATTCTAGACGATTCTGTGCTCCCGACTTTGTGGCAACCGTTTGGGGAAGGCACTTTCCTGTCTCAGCATGACAATGCCCCCATGCACAAATCGAGGTCCATACAGAAATGGTTTGTCGAGATTGGTGTGGAAGAACTTGACTGGCTTGCACAGAGCCCTGATCTCAACCCCATCGAACACCTTTGGGATGAATTGGAACGCCGACTGCGAGCCAGGCCTAATCGCCCAACATCAGTGCCCGACCTCACTAATGCTCTTGTGGCTGAATGGAAGCAAGTCCCCACAGCAATGTTCCAACATCTCGTGGAAAGCCTTCCCAGAAGAGTGGAGGCTGTTATAGCAGCAATGTTCCAACATCTAGTGGAAAGCCTTCCCAGAAGAGTGGAGGCTGTTACAGCAGCAATGTTCCAACATCTAGTGGAAAGCCTTCCCAGAAGAGTGGAGGCTGTTATAGCAGCAATGTTCCAACATCTAGTGGAAAGCCTTCCCAGAAGAGTGGAGGCTGTTATAGCAGCAATGTTCCAACATCTAGTAGAAAGCCTTCCCAGAAGAGTGGAGGCTGTTATAGCAGCAATGTTCCAACATCTAGTGGAAAGCCTTCCCAGAAGAGTGGAGGCTGTTACAGCAGCAATGTTCCAACATCTAGTGGAAAGCCTTCCCAGAAGAGTGGAGGCTGTTATAGCAGCAATGTTCCAACATCTAGTGGAAAGCCTTCCCAGAAGAGTGGAGGCTGTTATAGCAGCAATGTTCCAACATCTAGTGGAAAGCCTTCCCAGAAGAGTGGAGGCTGTTATAGCAGCAATGTTCCAACATCTAGTGGAAAGCCTTCCCAGAAGAGTGGAGGCTGTTATAGCAGCTAAGGTGGTCCATCTCCATATTAATGGCCATGATTTTGGATTGAGATGTTTGACAAGCGGGTGTCCACATACTTTTGGCCATGGAGTGTATCTCTGCTTGAAATATCTATTTTCAACAACGTGACAAAAAACAAATTCCTCAGAATCTGTTTAGTCTGACAGTCATGAGGAAACACACACACACATGCACACACACACACACACACACACACATGCACACACAGACACACACACACGCACACACAGACACACACACACATGCACACACACACACATGCACACACAGACACACACACTCATGCACACACACACACATGCACACACAGACACACAGACACACACACACACACAGACACACACACACACATGCACACACAGACACACACACTCATGCACACACACACATGCACACACAGACACACACACACATGCACACACAGACAGAGGGGACAGACCTCCATCAGCTAAGGAATGCATTAACTAATTCTCTCCATTTTCTATCCTCTGAATTCTTTAAAATCCTTTCAGCAATCAGGATGGTTTCCCTTGAGCCAGCCCTCTCTCTCTCTCTCCAATGTGAGAGCAGTTTGGCCCTGTGGTATTTTGTTTTCAGAAGGCGGTTTAGCCTTTTAAGAAGCAGCCTGAACTATTAATTCTGTTCTCGCTACGGTGCTGATTGGTGTGTGTGTGTGTGCGCGTGTGTGTCTGGTCTGGAGCAGAACAAAGCAGAGCAGAACAGAACGGAGCAGAACGGAGCAGAACAAAGCAGAGCAGAACAGAACGGAGCAGAACGGAGCAGAACAAAGCAGAGCAGAACAGAACGGAGCAGAACGGAGCAGAACAAAGCAGAGCAGAACAGAACGGAGCAGAACGGAGCAGAACAAAGCAGAGCAGAGCAGAACGGAGCAGAGGGTGTGTTGTCCCAGGTGCTGCCGAGTGTTTGGACAGAAACATGTCCAACATTAAATACTCTACAGAGGAAGTCTCTCACATACCAGACCCAGAACTAGGCTGAGACACACCTGGGCTCAAATACCATTCAAATCATTTAAAATGCTTGATTGAGCTAGCTTGGCACAATGGAACCAACAGATTAGTTACAAAAGTGCAAACCTGTCTCTCCATGCAGGCTAAAGCAAACACTAAAGTATTTGAAAGATTTCCAATATTATTTGAACCGAGATGTGGTCTGAGCAGCCAGACCACAGTTAACCTAACAGTTCTGTTCCTGTTGCCGGGCTGTTAGACACTCTGTAGTTGAGTTGTACTTCCTGTATGGTCTGTTAGTGTTAAACACTGGGATGAGTGGTAATAATGATGATTAGCCTGGAAACGGCTGAGTCTTACATAGCACCCTAGGCCCTGGTCTAAAGTAGTGCACTGTATAGGGAATAGGGTCCTGGTCTAAAGTAGTGCACTATATAGGGAATAGGGCTCTGGTCTAAAGTAGTGCACTATATAGGGAATAGGGTCCTGGTCTATAGTAGTGTACTATATTGGGAATAGGGTCCTGGTCTAAAGTAGTGCACTGTATAGGGAATAGGGTCCTGGTCTAAAGTAGTGCACTATATAGGGAATAGGGTCCTGGTCTATAGTAGTGTACTATATAGGGAATAGGGTCCTGGTCTAAAGTAGTGCACTGTATAGGGAATAGGGTCCTGGTCTAAAGTAGTGCACTGTATAGGGAATAGGGCCCTGGTCTAAAGTAGTGCACTATATAGGGAATAGTGCTCTGGTCTAAAGTAGTGCACTATATAGGGAATAGGGCTCTGGTCTAAAGTAGTGCACTATATAGGGAATAGTGCTCTGGTCTAAAGTAGTGCACTATATAGGGAATAGGGCTCTGGTCTATAGTAGTGCACTATATAGGGAATAGGGCCCTGGTCTAAAGTAGTACACTATATAGGGAATAGGGTCCTGGTCTAAAGTAGTACACTATATAGGGAATAGGGCCCTGGTCTAAAGTAGTGCACTATATAGGGAATAGGGCCCTGGTCTAAAGTAGTGCACTATATAGGGAATAGGGCCCTGGTCTAAATGGGTGCACTATATAGGGAATAGGGCCCTGGTCTAAAGTAGTGCACTATATAGGGAATAGGGTGCCATCTGGGACATTTGACCTGCAGAAGAGTTAGATCAGAGGACAGAGGACAGGGAGAGTTACATCAGAGGACAGGGAGAGTTAATCAGAGGACAGAGGACAGGGAGAGTTAGATCAGAGGACAGGGAGAGTTAGATCAGAGGACAGGGGACAGGGAGAGTTAGATCAGAGGACAGGGAGAGTTAGATCAGAGGACAGGGAGAGTTAATCAGAGGACAGAGGACAGGGAGAGTTAGATCAGAGGACAGGGAGAGTTAGATCAGGGGACAGGGAGAGTTAGATCAGAGGACAGAGGACAGGGAGAGTTAGATCAGAGGACAGGGAGAGTTAATCAGAGGACAGAGGACAGGGAGAGTTAGATCAGAGGACAGGGAGAGTTAGATCAGAGGACAGGGGACAGGGAGAGTTAGATCAGAGGACAGAGGACAGGGAGAGTTAGATCAGAGGACAGGGAGAGTTAATCAGAGGACAGAGGACAGGGAGAGTTAGATCAGAGGACAGGGAGAGTTAGATCAGAGGACAGGGAGAGTTAGATCAGAGGACAGGGAGAGTTAGATCAGAGGACAGGGGACAGGGAGAGTTAGATCAGGGGACAGGGAGAGTTAGATCAGAGGACAGGGAGAGTTAATCAGAGGACAGAGGCCAGGGAGAGTTAGATCAGAGGACAGGGAGAGTTAATCAGAGGACAGAGGACAGGGAGAGTTAGATCAGAGGACAGGGAGAGTTAATCAGAGGACAGGGACAGGGAGAGTTAGATCAGAGGACAGAGAACAGGGAGAGTTAGATCAGAGGACAGGGAGAGTTAGATCAGAGGACAGGGAGGGTTAATCAGAGGAGAGGACAGGGAGAGTTAGATCAGAGGACAGGGACAGGGAGAGTTAGATCAGAGGACAGAGAACAGGGAGAGTTAGATCAGAGGACAGGGAGAGTTAGATCAGAGGACAGGGAGAGTTAGATCAGAGGACAGAGGACAGGGAGAGTTACATCAGAGGACAGGGAGAGTTAGATCAGAGGACAGGGAGAGTTACATCAGAGGACAGGGAGAGTTAATCAGAGGACAGAGGACAGGGAGAGTTAGATCAGAGGACAGGGGACAGGGAGAGTTACATCAGAGGACAGGGAGAGTTAGATCAGAGGACAGGGAGAGTTAGATCAGAGGACAGAGGACAGGGAGAGTTAGATCAGAGGACAGAGGACAGGGAGAGTTAGATCAGAGGACAGTTAGAGTTAAATCAGAAAGTCACTTTAACCCTACCTACTGTATGTGTACATATCTACCTCAATTACCTCGTACCCCTGCACATCGACTTAGTACTGGTACGAGAGAGAGCCGACCCAGACCACAGAGGATCTACTGTGTGTGTCTAACCCTGACCTAGACCACAGGCCCAGCTGATGAAGGACTGCTCTGTTCTGGCAGTCTTTCAGTGAATTGAAACTCATTATTTCTGTAGCCATGCTTAACCTACAGTAATTAATGTACATACATGCTCCTGCTTCCTCAACGCGCGGAGCCCCAGACCCACCTAGCCTCACCTCCTCTACCACGTCTACCTAGATGAGCCCCCCCATGCAAACCCCTCCTCCACCCTGGCCGAGCCTCCCATCCGAACCCCAGACCTCCTCCACCCTGGCCGAGCCTCCCATCTGAACCCCAGACCCCCCTCAACACTGGCCGAGCCTCCCATCCGAACCCCAGACCTCCTCCACCCTGGCCGAGCCTCCCATCCGAACCCCAGACCTCCTCCACCCTGGCCGAGCCTCCCATCCGAACCCCAGACCTCCTCCACCCTGGCCGAGCCTCCCATCCGAACCCCAGACCTCCTCCACCCTGGCCGAGCCTCCCATCCGAACCCCAGACCTCCTCCACCCAGGCCGAGCCTCCCATCCGAACCCCAGACCTCCTCCACCCTGGCCGAGCCTCCCATCCGAACCCCAGACCTCCTCCACCCAGGCCGAGCCTCCCATCCGAACCCCAGACCTCCTCCACCCTGGCCGAGCCTCCCATCAGAACCCCAGACCTCCTCCACCCTGGCCGAGCCTCCCATCAGAACCCCAGACCTCCTCAACCCTGGCCGAGCCTCCCATCAGAACCCCAGACCTCCTCCACCCTGGCCGAGCCTCCCATCCGAACCCCAGACCTCCTCCACCCTGGGCGAGCCTCCCATCAGAACCCCAGACCTCCTCCACCCTGGGCGAGCCTCCCATCCGAACCCCAGACCTCCTCCACCCTGGGCGAGCCTCCCATCAGAACCCCAGACCAAGGCTATTGAAATATGAATGACTCTCTAAAGTGAGCCGGGACCCCATCACGTCATACAACAAGATCAAATACTGACAATATGGCTCAATGGTCACCTGTTCTCTTTATGGGCCCATAGGGCTCTGGTCAAAGGTAGTGCACTCTATAAGAAATAGGGGACCATTTAGCATGCACTCTACATTGTTACTGTTTAAACACAGTAGGGGACCATTTAGGATGCACCCTACATTGTTACTGTTTAAACACAGTAGGGTACCATTTAGGATGCACCCTACATACTGTTTAAACACAACCACTTTTGAGGGACTCAACCAGAGATGTTATTCGGTGGTAATAATGTTTTAACCTTATTAAAGGACGGGGCTGTATCCAAAATGGCACCTTATTCCCTACATCGGCCCATGGGCTCTGGTCAAAGGTAGTGCACTATGTAGGCAACAAGGGCCCATTTAGGATGTGGGCACGGTTCTGCTCTTGTGGAAAACATGGAAGACATTTACAACTGATAGGGACATGATAATAATAATAGCACAGGGATTTCCAAAGCGCTCCTGTCATCACCGCTGAGTGTATCGAGTCGTTGTGATTATTTCAGATTATACGTCTGTTGATATCAGAACCATGTGCTGCTGATACCTGATTGGCTAATGATAAAAGCCATTCTTTCCTTCCGCAGCAGTATTATTAATCTATAGAAGGGCAGGAGGAAGCTGTGACATCATTACTGCCAAAACGTTTTCAGGGGATCGATTGGAAAACACAGGTGTCTGTTCTATTACGCTCCGCGAATGCATGCACACACACTCTCTACCCCCCCCACCCACCCACACATCCAGCCCCCCACCCACACACACACCCAGCCCCCCACCCACACTCCCTACCCCCCCACCACACACACACACTCCCTACCCCCCCCACCCACACACTCCCCCCTTCTTCCTGTTCTGGTTTACCTCCTTCCCAAGCAGTAGACCAAACCCCAGGCCCCAGGCCCAACCCTAGCCCCAGGCCCCATCCTCAGGCCCAACCCTAACCCCAGGCCCCATCCTCAGGCCCAACCCTATCCCCAGGCCAAACCCTATCCCCAGGCCCCAGGCCCAACCCTAGCCCCAGGCCCCATTCCCAGGCCCAACCCTAAACCCAGGCCCCATCCTCAGGCCCAACCCTATCCCCAGGCCAAACCCTATCCCCAGGCCCAACCCTAGCCCCAGGCCCAACCCCATCCTCAGGCCCAACCCTATCCCCAGGCCAAACCCTATCCCCAGGCCCAACCCTATCCCCAGGCCCAACCCTATCCCCAGGCCCCATCCTCAGGCCAAACCCTATCCCCAGGCCCAACCCTAGCCCCAGGCCCAACCCTAGCCCCAGGCCAAACCCTATCCCCAGGCCCAACCCTATCCCCAGGCCCAACCCTAGCCCCAGGCCCCATCCTCAGACCCAACCCTAGCCCCAGTCCCAACCCTAGCCCCAGGCCCCATCCTCAGACCCAACCCTATCCCCAGGCCAAACACTAGCCCCAGCCCCATCCCCAGGCCAAACCCTAGCCCCAGGCCCAACCCTATCCCCAGGCCCAACCCTATCCCCAGGCCCAACCCTAGCCCCAGGCCCCATCTTAAGACCCAGCCCCATCCCCAGGCCAAACCCTAGCCCCAGGCCCCATCCTCAGGCCCAACCCTAGCCCCAGGCCCAACCCTATCCCCAGGCCCAACCCTAGCCCCAGGCCCCATCCTCAGGCCCAACCCTATCCCCAAGTCAAACCCTAGCCCCAGCCCCATCCCCAGGCCCAACCCTAGCCCCAGGCCCAACCCTATCCCCAGGCCCAACCCTAGCCCCAGGCCCAACCCTAGCCCCAGGCCCAACCCTAGCCCCAGACCCAACCCTATCCCCAGGCCCAACCCTAGCCCCAGGCCCAACCCTATCCCCAGGCCCAACCCTAGCCCCAGGCCCAACCCTAGCCCCAGGCCCAACCCTAGCCCCAGGCCCAACCCTATCCCCAGGCCCAACCCTAGCCCCAGGACCCATCCCCAACCCTATCCCCAGGCCCAAACCTAGGCCCAACCCCAGCCCCAGGACCTAGGCCCAACCCCAGCCCAAGGCCCTAGGCCCAACCCCAGCCCAAGGCCCTAGGCCCAACCCCAACCCCAGCCCCAGGCCCAAACCTATCCCCAGGCCCCAGGCCCAACCCCAGCCCCAACCCCAGCCCCCAGGCCCAACCCCAGCCCCAGGCCCTAGGCCCAACCCCAGCCCAAGGCCCTAGCTCCAGCTCCTGGCCCCAGCCCCTCTGCTCTTCCAATTAAGTGGGTATTTAGGGCCCATTGCTAGTAACAGGCAGAATTAGGTTAAACGTCTCTTCCTCCACAGAACACTCATTACACCATGTCAGCCACACATGGAACCTGAACTAGCAGCTGAAACTCAATTATCACGGCCAGACTGATGCATCATGGGAGGCTGGTCTTTCCCAATCATAACGGTCACTAAACTAAAAGTCAGGTTATAATGTCCTGAAATGTTGATGGTTTTCATGTTCTAAATGAACGAACCTCCCTGCCGTTTGCTTTACAACTGAAGGACATGAACTACTCGTGCCTTCAGATATTATTCACACCCCTTGACTTGACATTTTAAAATTTTTGTTGTTGTGTTACAGCCTTAATTTAAAATGGATTAAATTGAGATTCGGTGCACTGATCTACACACAATACCCCACAATGTCAGTGGTTTTATTTTTTTTATTTTTTTATAAAGAATGTAAAGTTGAAATGTCTTGGGTTAATAAGTATTCAACCCCTTTTTGTTAAGCCTACATACAATATGTTCAGGAGTAAAGACCTGCTTAACAAGTTTAAAGTTTTAATGTCCCGTGCACAAGTACAGTGACATGCCTTTCATGGAAGCTCTAACCACACAGTACAGAGTAGCAGCAGTGTGGAGAGTCAGTATAAATGTGTGTAGAGTCAGTATAAATGTGTGTAGAGTCAGTATAAATGTGTGTGTATAGTCAGTATTAATGTGTGTAGAGTCAGTATAAATGTGTGTAGAGTCAGTATTAATGTGTGTAGAGTCAGTATAAATGTGTGTAGAGTCAGTATAAATGTGTGTAGAGTCAGTATAAATGTGTGTATAGTCAGTATTAATGTGTGTAGAGTCAGTATAAATGTGTGTAGAGTCAGTATTAATGTGTGTAGAGTCAGTATAAATGTGTGTGTGTATAGTCAGTATTAATGTGTGTAGAGTCAGTATAAATGTGTGTAGAGTCAGTATAAATGTGTGTAGAGTCAGTATAAATGTGTGTGTATAGTCAGTATTAATGTGTGTAGAGTCAGTATAAATGTGTGTAGAGTCAGTATTAATGTGTGTAGAGTCAGTATTAATGTGTGTAGAGTCAGTATAAATGTGTGTAGAGTCAGTATTAATGTGTGTAGAGTCAGTATAAATGTGTGTGTATAGTCAGTATTAATGTGTGTAGAGTCAGTATAAATGTGTGTAGAGTCAGTATAAATGTGTGTAGAGTCAGTATAAATGTGTGTAGAGTCAGTATTAATGTGTGTAGAGTCAGTATAAATGTGTATAGAGTCAGTATAAATGTGTGTAGAGTCAGTATAAATGTGTGTAGAGTCAGTATAAATGTGTGTAGAGTCAGTATAAATGTGTGTAGAGTCAGTATAAATGTGTGTAGAGTCAGTATAAATGTGTGTAGAGTCAGTATTAATGTGTGTAGAGTCAGTATTAATGTGTGTAGAGTCAGTATACATGTGTGTAGAGTCAGTATAAATGTGTGTAGAGTCAGTATAAATGTGTGTAGAGTCAGTATAAATGTGTGTAGAGTCAGTATAAATGTGTGTAGAGTCAGTATAAATGTGTGTAGAGTCAGTATAAATGTGTGTCTAGAGTCAGTATAAATGTGTGTAGAGTCAGTATAAATGTGTGTAGAGTCAGTATTAATGTGTGTAGTCAGTATTAATGTGTGTAGAGTCAGTATAAATGTGTATAGAGTCAGTATTAATGTGTGTAGAGTCAGTATAAATGTGTATGTGTGTAGAGTCAGTATAAATGTGTATTTATAGTGGGGGGTAGGGGAGGGCCATAGGGGGTGGGGCAGGAGGGAGGGGAGGGGCAGGCCATAGGGGGTGGGGCAGGAGGGAGGGGAGGGGCAGGTCATAGGGGGTGGGGCAGGGGTGAATGGTGGCAGACTGGAGGGGGTGGGGGGCGGGGTAACATCTGAGAGCAATCGCTGCTGACAGAACACAGACAGTCTGCTCCGACACTTGTTACCAGCATATAAACACTTGCCTCACTGGATAGATAGGGAGCTGGCTGCCACACACACACACTGGGAGAGGGCTGCCCTGACATCTATCACACAGTAATTAACTGTTAATTTGCCAACCTTTGGGTTCAAGCATGCAGAGAATTCATCACCGCCAGCTAACAGCCAGCAAAGACAAACCCACACCCGCATACACACCAACACATACCTCCCACTAACACACACCTCCCGCCACGTCCGTTAACACACTTATCACCCACACCTCTCAGACAAATCCCTCCATTAGTGTCTACAAGGCAGAACATTAAACATGAGAGGTAGTCATAATGGGTGTGTTTATGTAGGACTTGGCCCAAAAGGAATTCACCGGTCTACATTCACCGGTCTACATTCACCGGTCTACATTCACCGGTCTACATTCACCGGTCTACATTCACCGGTCTACATTCACCGGTCAACATTCACCGGTCAACATTCACCAGTCAACATTCACCGGTCAACATTCACCGGTCAACATTCACCGGTCTACATTCACCGGTCTACATTCACCGGTCAACATTCACCAGTCAACATTCACCAGTCAACATTCACCAGTCAACATTCACCAGTCAACATTCACCAGTCAACATTCACCAGTCAACATTCACCAGTCTACATTCACCAGTCTACATTCACCGGTCAACATTCACCGGTCAACATTCACCGGTCAACATTCACCAGTCAACATTCACCAGTCAACATTCACCGGTCAACATTCACCAGTCTACATTCACCGGTCTACATTCACCGGTCTACATTCACCGGTCAACATTCACCAGTCAACATTCACCAGTCAACATTCACCAGTCAACATTCACCGGTCAACATTCACCGGTCAACATTCACCAGTCAACATTCACCAGTCAACATTCACCAGTCTACATTCACCAGTCAACATTCACCGGTCTAAACTTTTCGCATCATTGAAACTGTTGCATTCATTGTGATATTCTAAAGTTCCAGTGCTTATATCATATTAAATCCTTAAGTCTATATTTGATTTTGATTTTATTTCACATTTATTTAACTAGGCAAGTTAATTAAGAATAAATTCTTATTTTACAATGACGGTATACCCCGGCCAAACCCTCCCCTAACCCGGACGACGCTGGGCCAAACCCTCCCCTAACCCGGACGACGCTGGGACAAACCCTCCCTTAACCCAGACGACGCTGGGCCAAACCCTCCCCTAACCCGGACGACGCTGGGCCAAACCCTCCCCTAACCCGGACGACGCTGGGCCAAACCCTCCCTTAACCCGGACGACGCTGGGCCAAACCCTCCCCTAACCCGGACGACGCTGGGCCAAACCCTCCCTTAACCCGGACGACGCTGGGCCAAACCCTCCCCTAACCCGGACGACGCTGGGCCAAACCCTCCCCTAACCCGGACGACGCTGGGCCAAACCCTCCCCTAACCCGGACGACGCTGGGCCAAACCCTCCCCTAACCCGGGACGACGCGGGGCCAAACCCTCCCCTCACCCGGACGACGCTGGGCCAAACCCTCCCCTAACCCGGACGACGCTGGGACAAACCCTCCCCTAACCCGGACGACGCTGGGCCAAACCCTCCCCTAACCCGGACGACGCTGGGCCAAACCCTCCCCTAACCCGGGCGACGCTGGGCCAAACCCTCCCCTAACCCGGACGACGCTGGGCCAAACCCTTCCGTAACCCGGACGACGCTGGGCCAAACCTTCCCCTAACCCTGACGACGCTGGGCCAAACCCTCCCCTAACCCAGACAACGCTGGGCCAACCCCTCCCCTAACCCGGACGACGCTGGGCCAAACCCTCCCCTAACCCGGACGACGCTGGGCCAAACCCTCCCCTAACCCGGACGACGCTGGGTCAAACCCTCCCCTAACCCGGACGACGCTGGGCCAAACCCTCCCCTAACCCAGATGACGCTGGGCCAAACCCTCTCCTAACCCGGACGACGCTGGGCCAAACCCTCCCCTAACCCGGGACGACGCTGGACCAATTGTGCGCCACTCTATGGGACTCCCAATCACGGCCGGATGTGATACAGCCCAGGATCGAACCAGGGTCTGTAACAGGCCTGGGCAACTCCAGTACTCGGGGGCCTGATTGGTGTTCCCAGCACCAGGTAACACACCTGATTCCAATCATCAACTAATCATGATCTTAAATTTAGAACGCAATTAGTTTAAATCAGGTGTTTTTGCTTGGGATGGGGGAAAAGTTTAACACCAATCAGGCCCCAGAGGACTGGTCTGTAGTGATGCCTCTAGCACTGAGATGCAGTGCCTTATAGACCGCTATGATACAGCCTGGAATGGAACCAGGGTCTGTAGTGACGCCTCTAGCACTGAGATGCAGTGCCTTAGACCGCTGCGCCACTCAGGAGCACCAGTGTGTGCTAAGTAATATAATACAATAATCCCCATCAAAATCTGTCCATTTAAACTAGAGATATCAGGGCTGCGTTTCAATCTAACTCATGTAGACCTTCCCGAAGGGCCCTTTTGGAGAGCACTAACTCATGTAAGTCAGGAACCAATACACACAGTCAGTTAGGAAAGCAAAGGCTAGCTTTTTCAAACAGAAATTTGCATCCTGTAGCTACAAAACGTTCTGGGACACTGTAATGTCCATGGAGAATAAGAGCACCTCCTCCCAGCTGCCCGCTGCACTGAGGCTAGGAAACACTGTCACCACCGATAAATCCACAATAATTGAGAATGTCAATAAGCATTTCTCTACGGCTGGCCATGCTTTCCTCCTGGCTACCCCAACCCCAGCCAACAGCTCTGCACCCCCCGCAGCTACTTGCCCAAGCCTCTCCCATTTCTCCTTCACCCAAATCCAGATAGCTGATGTTCTGAAAGAGCTGCAAAATCTGGACCCCTACAAATCAGCCGGGCTAGACAATCTGGACCCTCTTTTTTTTTTATTATCCGCCGCCATTGTTGCAACCCCTATTACCAGCCTGTTCAACCTCACTTTCGTATCGTCCGAGATTCCCAAAGATTGGAAAGCTGCCGCGGTCATCCCCCTCTTCAAAGGGGGAGACAATCTAGACCCAAACTGTTACAGACCCATATCTATCTTACCCTGCCTTTCTAAGGTCTTCGAAAGCCAAGTTAACAAACAGATCACTGACCCTTTCAAATCCCACCGTACCTTTTCCGCTGTGCAATCCTGTTTACGAGCTGGTCACGGGTGCACCTCAGCCACGCTCAAGGTACTAAACGATATCATAACCGCCATCGATAAAAGACAGTACTGTGCAGCCGTCTTCATCGACCTGGCCAAGGCTTTCAACTCTGTCAATCACCGCATTCTTATCGGCAGACTCAACAGCCTTGGTTTCTCAAATGACTGCCTCACCTGGTGCACCAACTACTTCTCAGATAGAGTTCAGTGTGTCAAATCGGAGGGCCTGTTGTCCGGACTTCTGGTAGTCTCTATGGGGGTGCCACAGGGTTCAATTCTCGGGCCGACTCTTTTCTCTGTATATATCAATGATGTTGCTCTTGCTGCTGGTGATTCTCTGATCCACCTCTATGCAGACGACACCATTCTGTTTACATCTGGCCCTTCTCTGGACACTGTGTTAACTAACCTCCAAACGAGCTTTAATGTCATACAACTCTCCTTCCGTGGCCTCCAACTGCTCTTAAACGCTAGTAAAATTAAATGCGTGCTCTTCAACCGATCGCTGCCCGCACCTGCCCGCCTGTCCAGCATCACTACTCTGGACGGTTCTGACTTAGAATATGTGGAATACTACAAATACCTAGGTGTCTGGTTATTAAACATCTCCAATCCAAAATTAAATCTAGAATCGGCTTCCTATTTTGCAGCAAAGCCTCCTTCACTCATGCTGCCAAACACACCCTAGTAAAACTGACTATCCTACCGATCCTCGACTTCGGCGATGTCATTTACAAAATAGCCTCCAATACTCTACTCAGCAAACTGGATGCAGTCTGTCACAGTGCCATCCGTTTTGTCACCAAAGCCCCATATACCACCCACCACTGCAACCTGTATGCCCTCGTCGGCTGGCCCTCGCTTCATATTCGTCACCAGACCCACTGGCTCCAGGTCATCTATAAGTCTTTGCTAGGTAAAGCTCCGCCTTATCTCAGCTCACTGGTCACCATAGCAGCACCCACCCGTAGCACGCGCTCCAGCAGGTATATCTCCTGATCACCCCCAAAGCCAACACCTCGTTTGGCCGCCTTTCATTCCAGTTCTCTGCTGCCAATGACTGTAATGAATTGCAAAAATGGCTGAAGTTGGAGACTTATATCTCCCTCACTAACTTTAAGCACCAGCTATCTGAGCAGCTTACCGATCGCTGCAACTTTACACAGCCCATCTGTAAATAGCCCATCCAAATACCTACCTCATCCCCATATTGTTTTTATTTACTTTTTCTGCTCTTTTTCACACCAGTATCTCTACATGCACATCGTCATCTGCACATCTATCACTCACTCCAGTGTTAATTTGCTAAATTGTAATTACTTCGCCACTATGGCCTATTTATTGCCTTACCTCCTCATGCCATTTGCACACACTGTATACAGATTTTTCTATTGTGTTATTGACTGTACTTTTGTTTATTCAAAGTGTAACTCTGTGTTGTTGTTTGTGTCGCACTGCTTTGCTTTATCTTGGCCAGGTCGCAGTTGTAAATGAGAACTTGTTCTCAACTGGCCTACCTGGTTAAATAAAGGTGAAATAAAAAAAATGTAGGGAATCCCAAAGGGCCCTTTTGGAGAGCACTATATAGGGAATCGGGTGCTGTTTGGAGAGCACTATGTAGGGAATCGGGGGCTAATTGGAGAGCACTATATAGGGAATCGGGTGATGTTTGGAGAGCACTATGTAGGGAATCGGGTGCTGTTTGGAGAGCACTATATAGGGAATCGGGGGCTATTTGGAGAGCACTATGTAGGGAATCGGGTGCTGTTTGGAGAGCACTATGTAGGGAATCGGGGGCTGTTTGGAGAGCACTATATAGGGAATCGGGTGATGTTTGGAGAGCACTATATAGGGAATCGGGTGCTGTTTGGAGAGCACTATGTAGGGAATCGGGTGCTGTTTGGAGAGCACTATATAGGGAATCGGGGGCTAATTGGAGAGCACTATGTAGGGAATCGGGGGCTAATTGGAGAGCACTATGTAGGGAATCGGGTGCTAATTGGAGAGCACTATGTAGGGAATCGGGGGCTAATTGGAGAGCACTATATAGGGAATCGGGGGCTAATTGGAGAGCACTATATAGGGAATTGGGGGCTAATTGGAGAGCACTATGTAGGGAATCGGGGGCTATTTGGAGACCACTATATAGGGAATCGGGTGCTGTTTGGAACAGAAACATTAAGTATGTTGTACCTACTGTTGTTTCTCTCCGTGCTGAAGATACCAGTAAGGAAAACAATCCCAACGGGGTTTTGTTCCAGCCCAGCAATAATAATCCGCAATCTGTTAAATGATGCTCCCGTTACACTCAGCTGAATGAATCCATTTATAACACATGGAAACAACACGACACTGATTACAGAACATTCCGATGTTTCTCTGAAACAAACAGGAGATACGGTTACCGTAAGAGAGTGTGTGTGTGTGTGTGTGTGTGTGTGTGTGTGTGTGTGTGTGTGTGTGTGTGTGTGTGTGTGTTAGGGTTGTCTCTCTCCTGGTTGTATTCTCATGTCGCTAATAAAGTTATTATCAGTGAAAGGTAGACGCACACACATATCAGTAACTCTCAGATCCAATAGCAGTTATAATCAGTCCAGCCTGCAGCCCCCATCATTAAAGAGTTAAACGTCACAGCATTCTCCAACTGAAGAGGTTCAGCAGTTATTTCACTAAGTCTGGATGCATCCCACAGGGCTCCCCATTCCCTATATAGTGGAGAGCAGGGCTCCCCATTCCCTATATAGTGGAGAGCAGGGCTCCCCATTCCCTATATAGTGGAGAGCATGGCTCCCCATTCCCTATATAGTGGAGAGCATGGCTCCCCATTCCCTATATAGTGGAGAGCATGGCTCCCCATTCCCGATATAGTGGAGAGCATGGCTCCCCATTCCCTATATAGTGGAGAGCATGGCTCCCAATTCCCTATATAGTGGAGAGCATGGCTCCCCATTCCCTATATAGTGGAGAGCATGGCTCCCCATTCCCTATATAGTGGAGAGCATGGCTCCCCATTCCCTATATAGTGGAGAGCAGGGCTCCCCATTCCCTATATAGTGGAGAGCATGGCTCCCCATTCCCTATATAGTGGAGAGCATGGCTCCCCATTCCCTATATAGTGGAGAGCATGGCTCCCCATTCCCTATATAGTGGCGAGCATGGCTCCCCATTCCCAAAATAGTGGAGAGCATGGCTCCCCATTCCCTATATAGTGGAGAGCATGGCTCCCCATTCCCTATATAGTGGAGAGCATGGCTCCCCATTCCCTATATAGTGGAGAGCATGGCTCCCCATTCCCTATATAGTGGAGAGCATGGCTCCCCATTCCCTATATAGTGGAGAGCAGGGCTCCCCATTCCCTATATAGTGGAGAGCATGGCTCCCCATTCCCTATATAGTGGAGAGTATGGCTCCCCATTCCCTATATAGTGGAGAGCATGGCTCCCCATTCCCTATTCCCTATATAGTGGAGAGCAGGGCTCCCCATTCCCTATATAGTGGAGAGCAGGGCTCCCCATTCCCTATATAGTGGAGAGCATGGCTCCCCATTCCCTATATAGTGGAGAGAAGGGGTCCCATTCCCTATATAGTGGAGAGCATGGCTCCCCATTCCCTATATAGTGGAGAGCATGGCTCCCCATTCCCTATATAGTGGAGAGCATGGCTCCCCATTCCCTATATAGTGGAGAGCAGGGCTCCCCATTCCCTATATAGTGGAGAGCATGGCTCCCCATTCCCTATATATATAGAGCCCTATGTTCCCTGGTCAAAACAGGGCTCCCCATTCCCTATATATATAGAGCCCTATGTTCCCTGGTCAAAACGGGGCTCCCCATTCCCTCTATAGTGGAGAGCCCTGTGGTCCCTGGTCAAAACGGGGCTCCCCATTCCCTATATAGTGGAGAGCCCTATGTTCCCTGGTCAAAACAGGGCTCCTCATTCCCTATATAGTGGAGAGCCCTATGTTCCCTGGTCAAAACGGGGCTCCCCATTCCCTATATAGTGGAGAGCCCTATGTTCCCTGTCTCAACAGGGCCCTCCATTCCCTATATATATAGAGCCCTATGTTCCTTGGTCAAAACGGGGCTCCCCATTCCCTATATAGTGGAGAGCCCTATGTTCCCTGGTCAAAACAGGGCTCCCCATTCCCTATATAGTGGAGAGCCCTATGTTCCCTGGTCAAAACGGGGCTCCCCATTCCCTATATAGTGGAGAGCCCTATGTTCCCTGGTCAAAACAGGGCTCCCCATTCCCTATATATATAGAGCCCTATGTTCCCTGGTCAAAACGGGGCTCCCCATTCCCTCTATAGTGGAAAGCCCTGTGGTCCCTGGTCAAAACGGGGCTCCCCATTCCCTATATAGTGGAGAGCCCTATGTTCCCTGGTCAAAACAGGGCCCTCCATTCCCTATATATATAGAGCCCTATGTTCCCTGGTCAAAACGGGGCTCCCCATTCCCTATATAGTGGAGAGCCCTATGTTCCCTGGTCAAAACAGGGCTCCCCATTCCCTATATAGTGGAGAGCCCTATGTTCCCTGGTCAAAACGGGGCTCCCCATTCCCTATATATATAGAGCCCTATGTTCCCTGGTCAAAACGGGGCTCCCCATTCCCTCTATAGTGGAAAGCCCTGTGGTCCCTGGTCAAAACAGGGCTCCCCATTCCCTATATAGTGGAGAGCCCTATGGTCCCTGGTCAAAACAGAGCTCCCCATTCCCTATATAGTGGAGAGCCATATGGTCCCTGGTCAAAACAGGGCTCCCCATTCCCTCTATAGTGGAGAGCCCTATGGTCCCTGGTCAAAACAGGGCTCCCCATTCCCTATATAGTGGAGAGCACTATGGTCCCTGGTCAAAACAGGGCTCCCCATTCCCTCTATAGTGGAGAGCCCTATGTTCCCTGGTCAAAACAGGGCTCCCCATTCCCTATATAGTGGAGAGCCCTATGGTCCCTGGTCAAAACAGAGCTCCCCATTCCCTATATAGTGGAGAGCCATATGGTCCCTGGTCAAAACAGGGCTCCCCATTCCCTCTATAGTGGAGAGACCTATGGTCCCTGGTCAAAACAGGGCTCCCCATTCCCTCTATAGTGGAGAGCCCTATGGTCCCTGGTCAAAACAGGGCTCCCCATTCCCTATATAGTGGAGAGCCCTATGGTCCCTGGTCAAAACAGGGCTCCCCATTCCCTCTATAGTGGAGAGCCCTATGGTCCCTGGTCAAAACAGGGCTCCCCATTCCCTATATAGTGCATGAATAACACGTTCGTTTTATTTATTCATCAAGAAATCATCAATAGGCTAAACAAATTAATTTCCAAAACATACATCCGGGTACTCCTGTCCATCACCGGCAGCTACACTGTGTGTATAACTCTACACTAAAGAGGATCATCTGTGAAGACTCAGGCCATTGAACAGAACTGTAATTCCGGTCCACTATCCCATACATACATACTATGCCATACATACATACTATGCCATACATACATACTATCCCATACATACATACTATCCCATACATACATACTATGCCATACATACATACTATCCCATACATACATACTATCCCATACATACATACTATCCCATACATACATACATCTTCAGATCCAAGATGGCGTAGCAGTCGGACGTGTGTTTGTATTGTCCTGTATTGTCCTGTCGCGTGTAAATAGTAAATAGTAAATAGTCTTCGTATTTTTCGTATACATTTCGTATATATTTTAATTTCACTTTCCATCTAGGAACTGAATATACATTCCTACATTCCGCCTCACCCAATGTGGTACGGACCTGCTATTTTTTTTATACTTTAGAACCGTAACCCCAAGCAGAAGCTAGCCAGATAACTAGCTACTAGCTAGTAGTCAGTTAGCCACTGCTGCGGTCTTCACCCTCAACTCGGACACAGCCAGCTTCAATACCGGGCCAATACCTGCCAGTCTGCAAGCGCGATATCAACCCAGAGCATATAGGACTGCTTTTTCTCTACCACATCACCGGATTCCTGACGCAAGCTCTGGACAATTACACCGTATCATCACAGCTAGCTAGCTGCAACCGAGTGGCTACTACTGGCTAACACCTCTGTCCCGAAGCAAGCACCAGTTAGCCTTGAGCTAGCCTCGAGCTAGGCCCATCTGCCGGCTAGCTGAAGAGGTCTACCAGCGAATTCTTGGGCTACAATACCAGCTACAAGCTGGTAGGAACTGAATATACATTCCTACATTCCGCCTCACCCAATGTGGTACGGACCTGCTATTTTTTTTATACTTTAGAACCGTAACCCCAAGCAGAAGCTAGCCAGATAACTAGCTACTAGCTAGTAGTCAGTTAGCCACTGCTGCGGTCTTCACCCTCAACTCGGACACAGCCAGCTTCAATACCGGGCCAATACCTGCCAGTCTGCAAGCGAGATATCAACCCAGAGCATATAGGACTGCTTTTTCTCTACCACATCACCGGATTCCTGACGCAAGCTCTGGACAATTACACCGTATCATCACAGCTAGCTAGCTGCAACCGAGTGGCTACTACTGGCTAACACCTCTGTCCCGAAGCAAGCACCAGTTAGCCTTGAGCTAGCCTCGAGCTAGGCCCATCTGCCGGCTAGCTGAAGAGGTCTACCAGCGAATTCTTGGGCTACAATACCAGCTACAAGCTAATTTAGCCATTTTTTTTTTGGCCGCTGCTAGTAGCTTTTACCTTCTGCACAGACACCAGCCCTGTTATTAGCCTGGATATTACTCACCAATTTACCAGCATCGGACTGTCTCTCGACAACAACGCCGGATTCCAGCCACTGCTTCTGATCCTCACAGCTAGCTTGCGGCTAGCACAGCTAGCGCCACTGCCACGAAGCTAGCACCAGTTAGCAAACACAATTCTACAATTCACAACCTCTCTTTCGCCATCGCCATCTGGCTTGGATTCTCTGTCGACACGACCACGTCTGAGCAGACCCCCTCCGTCTGAGCAGACCTCCCCCCGGGCTACTAACTTTAAACGCCGCGTGCTAGCTTAGTGGAGGCCTCCTCTGCTCCATCTACGGCTGCCCCCTGGACACTATGATCACTTGGCTACATAGCTGATGCATGCTTGACTGTCCATTAATTCACGGTACTCCATTCTGTTTATTTGTGTTTTATCTGTCGGCTCTGTGCTTTAACTCAGGATCTGTGTGTAGTTAATCCGACCCTCTCTGCCTAGTCGTCGCCATTTTTACCTGTTGTTGCTGTGTTAGACTAGCACCCTGTTATTGCTGCTGTTATCTTACCTGTTGTTTTAGCTAGCTCTCCCAATCAAGACCTGCAATCACTTTATGCCTTATTGTATGTCTCTCTCAAATATCAATATGCCTTGCATACTGTTGTTCAGGCTAGTTTTCATTATCATTGTTTTGGTTTGCAATGGACCCTGTAGTTCCACTCTCCGTACCTCTGATACCCCCTTTGTCCCACCCCCCACACATGCGGTGACCTCACCCATTGAGACCAGCATGTCCAGAGATACAACCTCTCTTATCATCACCCAGTGCCTGGGCTTGCCTCCGCTGTACCCGCGCCCCTCCATACCCCTGTCTGCACATTATGCCCAGAATCTATTCTACCACGCCCATAAATCTGCTCCTTTTATTCTTTGTCCCCAACGCTCTAGGCGACCAGTTTTGATAGCCTTTAGCCGCACCCTCATCCTACTACTCCTCTGTTCCTCGGGTGATGTGGAGGTAAACCCAGGCCCTGCATGTCCCCAGTCACCCTCATTTGTTGACTTCTGCGATCGAAAAAGCCTTGGCCTCATGCATGTCAACATCAGAAGCCTCCTCCCTAAGTTTGCCTTACTCACCGCTTTAGCACACTCTGCCAATCCTGATGTCCTTGCCGTGTCCGAATCCTGGCTTAGGAAGGCCACCAAAAATTCTGAGATTTCCATACCCAACTATAACACTTTCCGTCAAGATAGAACTGCCAAAGGGGGAGGAGTTGCAATCTACTGCAGAGATAGCCTGCAAAGTTCTGTCATACTTTCCAGGTCTATGCCCAAACAGTTCGAACTTCTAATTTTAAAAATTAATCTCTCCAGAAATAAGTCTCTCACTGTTGCCGCCTGCTACCGACCCCCCTCAGCTCCCAGCTGTGCCCTGGACACCATCTGTGAATTGATCGCTCCCCATCTAGCTTCAGAGTTTGTTCTGTTAGGTGACCTAAACTGGGATATGCTTAACACCCCGGCAGTCCTACAATCCAAGCTTGATGCCCTCAATCTCACACAAATCATCAAGGAACCCACCAGGTACAACCCTAAATCCGTAAACATGGGCACCCTAATAGACATTATCCTGACCAACCTGCCCTCCAAATACACCTCTGCTGTCTTCAATCAAGATCTCAGCGATCACTGCCTCATTGCCTGTATCCGCCACGGGTCCGCGGTCAAACGACCACCCCTCATCACTGTCAAACGCTCCCTAAAACACTTCTGCGAGCAGGCCTTTCTAATCGACCTGGCCCGGGTACCCTGGAAGGATATTGACCTCATCCCGTCAGTTGAGGATGCCTGGTCATTCTTTAAATGTTACTTCCTCACCATATTAGACAAGCATGCTCCGTTCAAAAAATGCAGAACCAAGAACAGATATAGCCCTTGGTTCACTCCAGACCTGACTGCCCTCGACCAGCACAAAAACATCCTGTGGCGAACTGCAATAGCATCGAAGAGCCCCCGCGATATGCAACTGTTCAGGGAAGTCAGGAACCAATACACGCAGTCAGTCAGGAAAGCAAAGGCCAGCTTTTTCAAGCAGAAATTCGCATCCTGTAGCTCTAACTCCAAAAAGTTCTGGGATACTGTAAAGTCCATGGAGAACAAGAGCACCTCCTCCCAGCTGCCCACTGCACTGAGGCTAGGTAACACGGTCACCACCGATAAATCCGTGATAATCGAAGACTTCAACAAGCATTTCTCAATGGCTGGCCATGCCTTCCTCCTGGCGACTCCAACCTTGGCCAACAGCCCCGCCCCCCCCGCTGCTACTCGCCCAAGCCTCCCCAGCTTCTCCTTTACCCAAATCCAGATAGCAGATGTTCTGAAAGAGCTGGAAAACCTGGACCCATACAAATCAGCTGGGCTTGACAATCTGGACCCCCTATTTCTGAAACTGTCCGCCGCCATTGTCGCACCCCCTATTACCAGCCTGTTCAACCTCTCCTTCGTATCATCTGAGATCCCCAAGGATTGGAAAGCTGCCGTGGTCATCCCCCTCTTCAAAGGGGGAGACACCCTGGACCCAAACTGTTACAGACCTATATCCATCCTGCCCTGCCTATCTAAGGTCTTCGAAAGCCAAGTCAACAAACAGATCACTGACCATCTCGAATCCCACCGTACCTTCTCCGCTGTGCAATCCGGTTTCCGAGCCGGTCACGGGTGCACCTCAGCCACGCTCAAGGTACTAAACGACATCATAACCGCCATCGATAAAAGACATTACTGTGCAGCCGTCTTCATCGACCTGGCCAAGGCTTTCGACTCTGTCAATCACCATATTCTTATCGGCAGACTCAGTAGCCTCGGTTTTTCTAATGACTGCCTTGCCTGGTTCACCAACTACTTTGCAGACAGAGTTCAGTGTGTCAAATCGGAGGGCATGTTGTCCGGTCCTCTGGCAGTCTCTATGGGGGTACCACAGGGTTCAATTCTCGGGCCGACTCTTTTCTCTGTATACATCAATGATGTTGCTCTTGCTGCGGGCGATTCCCTGATCCACCTCTACGCAGACGACACCATTCTATATACTTCCGGCCCTTCCTTGGACACTGTGCTATCTAACCTCCAAACGAGCTTCAATGCCATACAACACTCCTTCCGTGGCCTCCAACTGCTCTTAAACGCTAGTAAAACCAAATGCATGCTTTTCAAACGTTCACTGCCCGCACCCGCCTGCCCGACTAGCATCACCACCCTAGACGGTTCCGACCTAGAATATGTGGACATCTATAAGTACCTAGGTGTCTGGCTAGACTGCAAACTCTCCTTCCAGACTCATATCAAACATCTCCAATCCAAAATCAAATCAAGAATCGGCTTTCTATTCCGCAACAAAGCCTCCTTCACTCACGCCGCCAAACTTACCCTAGTAAAACTGGCTATCCTACCGATCCTCGACTTCGGCGATGTCATCTACAAAATAGCTTCCAACACTCTACTCAGCAAACTGGATGCAGTTTATCACAGTGCCATTCGTTTTGTTACTAAAGCACCTTATACGACCCACCACTGCGACCTGTATGCCCTAGTCGGCTGGCCCTCGCTACATGTTCGTCGTCAGACCCACTGGCTCCAGGTCATCTACAAGGCTATGCTAGGTAAAGTGCCGCCTTATCTCAGTTCACTGGTCACGATGGCTACACCCACCCGCAGCACGCGCTCCAGCAGGTGTATCTCACTGATCATCCCTAAAGCTAAAACCTCATTTGGACGCCTTTCCTTCCAGTTCTCTGCTGCCTGCGACTGGAACGAATTGCAAAAATCTCTGAAGTTGGAGACTTTTATCTCCCTCAACAACTTTAAAAATCTGCTATCCGAGCAGCTAACCGATCGCTGCAGCTGTACATAGTCCATCTGTAAACTACCCACCCAATTTACCTACCTCACCCCCCATACTGCTTTTATTTATTTACTTTTCTGCTCTTTTGCACACCAGTATCTCTTCTTGCACATGATCATCTGATGATTTATCACTCCAGTGTTAATCTGCTAAATTGTAATTATTCGATTTATTGCCTACCTCATGCCTTTTGCACACATTGTATATAGATTCTCCTTTTTTCTACCATGTTATTGACTTGTTTATTGTTTACTCCATGTGTAACTCTGTGTTGTCTGTTCACACTGCTATGCTTTATCTTGGCCAGGTCGCAGTTGCAAATGAGAACTTGTTCTCAACTAGCCTACCTGGTTAAATAAAGGTGAAATAATAAAATAAAAAATAAAAAATACTATGCCATACATACATACTATGCCATACATACATACTATCCCATACATACATACTATCCCATACATACATACTATGCCATACATACATACTGTCCCATACATACATACTATGCCATACCTACATACATACTATGCCATACATACATACATACTATGCCATACATACATACTATCCCATACATACATACTATGCCATACATACATACTATGCCATACATACATACATACATACTATGCCATACATACATACTATGCCATGCATACATACATACTATGCCATACATACATACATACTATGCCATACATACATACTATCCCATACATACATACATACTATGCCATACATACATACTATGCCATACATACATACATACTATGCCATACATACATACATACTACCCCATACATACATACTATGCCATACATACATACTATGCCATACATACATACTATCCCATACATACATACTATCCCATACATACATACTATCCCATACATACATAATATCCCATACATACATACTATCCCATACATACATACTATCCCATACATACATACTATCCCATACATACATACTATCCCATACATACATAATATCCCATACATACATAATATCCCATACATACTCCAACCACACCCTTACCTGCAAGTAATGCTTACGCTATTTTTTTATAGGCAAATAACAGCTTAACACCATACAATGTTTTTGTCTAAGTACATTAAACACTGTAAACTGAAATTCATTAAGAGTTAAATGTGCGTCCATTTGGATGAAAGACTCTCAATATGGCTTTAAAAATACTTCCTTTTCCATTAGTAATGTTGATGTTTGTAGTTTCCTGAGGAGTCCAGAGTCTCTGCTCAGTGTAGATGTTATGGTCCTGCCGCTAGTTAATTATAGTTCCTATAAAGAGGCAGTCTATGTCTGCATCCCAAATGGCATCCTTTTCATAGTGCACTACTTTAGACCAGGGCCCTATTCCCTATATAGTGCACTACTTTAGACCAGGACCCTATTCCCTATATAGTGCACTATATTAGACCAGGGCCCTATTCCCTATATAGTGCACTACTTTAGACCAGAGCCCTATTCCCTATATAGTGCACTACTTTAGACCAGGGCCCTATTCCCTATATAGTGCACTACTTTAGACCAGGGCCCTATTCCCTATGTAGTGCACTACTTTAGACCAGAGCCCTATTCCCTATATAGTGTACTACTTTAGACCAGGGCCCTATTCCCTATATAGTGCACTACTTTAGACCAGGACCCTATTCCCTATATAGTGCACTACTTTAGACCAGGGCCCTATTCCCTATATAGTGCACTACTTTACACCAGGACCCTATTCCCTATATAGTACACTACTTTAGACCAGGGCCCTATTCCCTATATAGTGCACTACTTTAGACCAGGACCCTATTCCCTATATAGTACACTACTTTAGACCAGGGCCCTATTCCCTATATAGTGCACTACTTTAGACCAGGACCCTATTCCCTATATAGTACACTACTTTAGACCAGGGCCCTATTCCCTATATAGTGCACTACTTTAGACCAGGGCCCTATTCCCTATATAGTGTACTACTTTAGACCAGGGCCCTATTCCCTATATAGTGCACTACTTTAGACCAGGACCCTATTCCCTATATAGTGCACTACGTTATACCAGGACCCTATTCCCTATATAGTGCACTACTTTAGACCAGGACCCTATTCCCTATATAGTGCACTACTTTAGACCAGGACCCGGGTTACTATACAAGGTGCCATTTACAGCCCTTCTCTCCACACCTCGTTGGCCCTAATGTCCTTGGCTCAGACCTTATTAAGTTACATGACTATCTGATGATTAACACAGGCACACTATACACATTTTGTGGCTGGGACCCTGCGCTACATTACATAATACCATCCGATGATTAACATCCATTTAAGTAATTTATCCTCGTTACTCAGAATATTTGTGAAATGGGAAAACTAGCCTCTTTTTCCAATTTGGCTAAATCCTATTTATGTAAGGATAAAGGAGACGGTGAAGAGTGGACCAGTGTACTGCTAGAGGGACGGGGCAGCTCTCTGTGTGAGTGGACCAGTGTACTGCTAGAGGGACGGGGCAGCTCTCTGTGTGAGTGGACCAGTGTACTGCTAGAGGGACGGGGCAGCTCTCTGTGTGAGTGGACCAGTGTACTGCTAGAGGGACGGAGCAGCTCTCTGTGTGAGTGGACCAGTGTACTGCTAGAGGGACGGAGCAGCTCTCTGTGTGAGTGGACCAGTGTACTGCTAGAGGGACGGGGCAGCTCTCTGTGTGAGTGGACCAGTGTACTGCTAGAGGGACGGGGCAGCTCTCTGTGTGCGTGGACCAGTGTACTGCTAGAGGGACGGGGCAGCTCTCTGTGTGAGTGGACCAGTGTACTGCTAGAGGGACGGGGCAGCTCTCTGTGTGAGTGGACCAGTGTACTGCTAGAGGGACGGGGCAGCTCTCTGTGTGAGTGGACCAGTGTACTGCTAGAGGGACAGGGCAGCTCTCTGTGTGAGTGGACCAGTGTACTGCTAGAGGGACGGGGCAGCTCTCTGTGTGAGTGGACCAGTGTACTGCTAGAGAGACAGAGCAGCTCTCTGTGTGAGTGGACCAGTGTACTGCTAGAGGGACAGGGCAGCTCTCTGTGTGAGTGGACCAGTGTACTGCTAGAGAGACAGAGCAGCTCTCTGTGTGAGTGGACCAGTGTACTGCTAGAGGGACGGGGCAGCTCTCTGTATGAGTGGACCAGTGTACTGCTAGAGGGACGGATCAGCTCTCTGTGTGAGTGGACCAGTGTACTGCTAGAGGGACGGGGCAGCTCTCTGTGTGAGTGGACCAGTGTACTGCTAGAGGGACAGAGCAGCTCTCTGTGTGAGTGGACCAGTGTACTGCTAGAGGGACGGGGCAGCTCTCTGTGTGAGTGGACCAGTGTACTGCTAGAGGGACGGGGCAGCTCTCTGTGTGAGTGGACCAGTGTACTGCTAGAGAGACAGAGCAGCTCTCTGTGTGAGTGGACCAGTGTACTGCTAGAGGGACAGAGCAGCTCTCTGTGTGAGTGGACCAGTGTACTGCTAGAGGGACAGAGCAGCTCTCTGTGTGAGTGGACCAGTGTACTGCTAGAGGGACGGGGCAGCTCTCTGTGTGCGTGGACCAGTGTACTGCTAGAGGGACAGAGCAGCTCTCTGTGTGAGTGGACCAGTGTACTGCTAGAGGGACGGGGCAGCTCTCTGTGTGAGTGGACCAGTGTACTGCTAGAGGGACGGGGCAGCTCTCTGTGTGCGTGGACCAGTGTACTGCTAGAGGGACGGGGCAGCTCTCTGTGTGAGTGGACCAGTGTACTGCTAGAGGGACGGGGCAGCTCTCTGTGTGAGTGGACCAGTGTACTGCTAGAGGGACGGGGCAGCTCTCTGTGTGAGTGGACCAGTGTACTGCTAGAGGGACGGAGCAGCTCTCTGTGTGAGTGGACCAGTGTACTGCTAGAGGGACGGGGCAGCTCTCTGTGTGAGTGGACCAGTGTACTGATAGAGGGACGGATCAGCTCTCTGTGTGAGTGGACCAGTGTACTGATAGAGGGACGGATCAGCTCTCTGTGTGAGTGGACCAGTGTACTGCTAGAGGGACAGAGCAGCTCTCTGTGTGAGTGGACCAGTGTACTGCTAGAGGGCCGGGGCAGCTCTCTGTGTGAGTGGACCAGTGTACTGCTAGAGGGACGGAGAAGCTCTCTGTGTGAGTGTGTGTGTGTGTGTGTCGGTGTGTGTGGGAGTGCGTGGGCAGAGCCTAAACCTACCCGGTGGCTGGAGTACGATGTGTGTCTGGTTAATGTGCTCTGATAGTTCTACCAGAGTTTTAACTTACACCCCACCCACCCCCTACTCCAGCTCACCCCTCACCCCTCACCCTCCCTCCTCCACTCCACCCCACCCTCCCCACCCTACTCCACCCCACCCTCCTCCACTTCACCCCTCACCCTCCTCCACCCGTCACCACCCTCCTCCACCCCACCCACCCTCCTCCCCCCGCCTCCACCCTCCTCCACCCTCCTCCACCCGTCACCACCCTCCTCCACCCCACCCACCCTCCTCCACCCCTCACCCTCCTCCCCCCGCCTCCACCCCATCCCTCACCCTCCACCTCCTCCCAAACAATTGGCCACCAGGCGTTTGATCAGGTCCAGGCCTCGCTGCACTCATTCATCCCTTGCCCCCAGCACACGTGTGTGTGTGTGCTTGTATGTGTGTGCGTGTGTGTGTGTGTGTGTGTTAGAGAGCTTACCTCTGCAGTAATGACAGCCCAGTAAGAGGAGACCTGTGGCGAGGCCAGATCTGTTCAAGATGGCTGCAATCAGCCGCTCACAGGCGTGTCATCGCTGCTCCGCCCTCCTCAATCACTCACACCGAAAGGGGTTCCCCAAAAGTAAAACTCTATCTTAGCGTAGAAATGTCTAGATGTTTCCATTTCCTATGTATTTAATACAGATGTAGGATCTTAATTTGAGCCAGTTTGCTACAGCAGTAAAATCATCCTGCAGGAACAGGGAATTTTAATTATTATGTGGATTATAATTAATGGACATTTTTGTTGATACTTCAAATGCAAGTTTTACATTTCCTGCATGTCTTTGTCTGTAACGTACACAACATTTGTTGTTCTTCATAAAGCTATAATGAAAAGATGAATCCAGATTTTATTCACCCTAGTCTGGGTGTTGACAGACAGATAGACTCTGCTTCCGTCCCAATTATCTCTCCTTCCTGCCCAAGTGTCTACTTGTTCACTTCCCTTCATTGATTTGAGAGGAAATGGAAACTCCTGTCAATCCAATGCCTTTAAAATGGAAAAGTGTTTTTTTTTTTTTTTTTTTTAACCTTTTAAGGAAGTTAAATTGTGACGCACCCTGAAGGCTTCAGAATAAATTATACAAACATTACATCCCATTATATCTACAGCATCTCTCTCAGGCTGTGTCCCAAATGAAACGCTATGCCCTATATCGTACACTACTTTAGACCAGGGCCCATAGGGCTAACCTTAACCCTAACCAATAGGGTCTAAAACTAGTGCCCACAACATAGGGATTAAGGAGCCATTTGGGACTCTGTGTTCTGTTTGTTTGCTGTAACACATCATTTAGATGGGAAACATTTCCAACAGGTCGTTAGCATTGCTATAAAGAGACGGCGCTAAGATGTTTGTGCCACAGGCTGGAAAAACAGTGTTCAATCAGCGTACTTTAGTTTGAATGATTCTGGTTCCCCCAGCTGCCCACGCTGCGAAACCAAAGAAACAGAACATAAACAGAACCAAAAGAAAACACTGTCTACCTCCTACACACACACTTATTCAAGTGCGCAAATATATGCACGCACATACGCGCGCACACACACACGAACACACACACAGACACGCACGCGCGCACACACACGCACTCACACGCACGCGCGCACACACACGCGCACACACGCGCACATACACGCCCGCGCACACACACGCATGCGCACACACACACACACACACACACACACACACACACACACACACACACACACACACACACACACACACACACACACACACACACACACACACACACACACACACACACACACACACACACACACACACACACACACACACACACACACACACACACTCCCCTTCTGGTTTCCTCATCGTCTCCATTAATGGTTTCAAATCAAAGTTTATTTGTCACGTGCGCTGAATACAACAGGTGTAGACCTTACAGTGAAATGCTTACTTACAGGCTCTAACCAATAGTGCAAACAAGGTGTTAGGTGAACAATAGGTAAGTAAAGAAATAAAACAACAGTAAAAAGACAGGCTATATACAGTAGCGAGGCTACAGAAGTAGCGAGGCTACATACAGACACCGGTTAGTCAGGCTGATTGAGGTAGTATGTACATGTAGATATGGTTAAAGTGACTATGCATATATGATGAACAGAGAGTAGCAGGAGTGTAAAAGAGGGGTTGGCGGGTGGTGGGACACAATGCAGATAGCCCGGTTAGCCAATGTGCGGGAGCACTGGTTGGTCGGCCCAGTTGAGGTAGTATGTACATGAATGTATAGTTAAAGTGACTATGCATATATGATAAACAGAGAGTAGCAGTAGCATAAAAGGGTGGGGGGCACACAATGCAAATAGTCCGGGTAGCCATTTGATTGCCTGTTAAGGAGTCTTATGGCTTGGGGGTAAAAACTGTTGAGAAGCCTTTTTGTCCTAGACTTGGCACTCCGGTACCGCTTGCCATGCGGTAGTAGAGAGAACAGTCTATGACTGGGGATGCTGGGGTCTTTGACAATTTTTAGGGCCTTCCTCTGACACCACCCGGTGTAGAGGTCCTGGATGGCAGGCAGCTTAGCCCCAGTGATGTACTGGGCTGTACGCACTACCCTCTGTAATGCCTTGCGGTCAGAGGCCGAGCAGTTGCTATACCAGGCAGTGGTGCAACCAGTCAGGATGCTCTCGATGTTGCAGCTGTAGAACCTTATGAGGATCTGAGGACCCATGCCAAATCTTTTCAGTTTCCTGAGGGGGAATAGGCTTTGTCGTGCCCTCTTCACGACTGTCTTGGTGTGTTCGGACCATTCTAGTTTGTTGTTGATGTGGACACCAAGGAACTTGAAGCTCTCAACCTGCTCCATTACAGCCCCGTCGATGAGAATGGGGGCAAGCTCGGTCCTCCATTTCATGTAGTCCACAATCATCTCCTTAGTCTTGGTTACGTTGATGGATAGGTTGTTAAAATTAATCACTAACCTTGAACAACTTCATCAGATGACAGTCTTATAACATGTTATACAATACATGTATGTTTTGTTCGAAAATGTGCATATTTGAGGTATAAATCATAGTTTTACATTGCAGCCACCCTCAAAAATAGCACCAAAGCAGCCAGAATAATTACAGAGAGGAACGTGACATACATAAATACTCATCATAAAACATTTTTGAAAAATACATGGTGTACAGCAAATGAAAGATAAACTTCTTGAATCCAGCTAATATTTCCGATTTTTTAAGTGTTTTACAGCGAAAACACAATATAGAATTATATTAGCTTACCACAATAGCCAAACACACAAAGGCATTTACTCACCGCAAAGGTAGCTTTCGCAAAAACCAGCAATAGATATAAAATTAATCACTAACCTTTGGACAACTTCATCAGATGACAGTCTTATAACATCATGTTATACAATACATTTATGTTTTGTTCGAAAATGTGCATATTTAGAGCTGCAAATCGGGGTTATACATTGTGAATACGTAGCAACATTTCCCCAGAATGTCCAGAGATATTTTGGACACTCACCTAATCTGACCAAAGAACTCATCATAAACTTTACATAAAAATACTTGTTGTATGGCAAATGAAAGATACACTGGTTCTTAAGGCAACCGCTGTGTTAGATTTTTTTTAAATAACTTTACCACAACATACAGCTTGGGTTATTGTGAGACAGCGCTCACCAACACGGCGGAGAATAGGCATCAACATATTACACAGAAATACGAAATAACATCATAAATGTTTTCTTACTTTTGCTGAGCTTCCATCAGAATGTTGTACAAGGAGTCCTATTTCCAGAATAAATCGTTGTTTGGTTTTAGAATGTCCATTTCTTCTGTCGAATTAGCAACCTTGGCTAGCATTGTGGCGCGAACATTCCCATCATCTCTTGGTGCAAAGAACGGAAAATTCCAAAAGTCCCATTAAACGTTGAATAAACTGATAAAACTCGGTTGAAAAAACCTACTTTATGATGTTTTTCTCATATGTATCAAATAAAATCAGAGCCGGAGATATTCGCCATGTATACCGAACGCTTTTCAGAAGACAATGTCGAGCTCCCCCGCGCGCCGTCGAAGACAAAGAAAATACCGGACCTGTCACTCCAAAAGCTCTTATTCGGCCTCACATCAAGCTAGACACCCCATTCAACCTTCCACTGGCTGTTAACATCTAGTGGAAGGCGTATGAAGTGCATACAAATCGATAAATAAAAGCCAGTTGAATAGGCAGGCCCTGAAACAGAGCCTCGTTTTCAGATTTTTCACTTCCTGTATGGAAGTTTGCTGCCAAATTTACATTTACATTTACATTTACATTTTAGTCATTTAGCAGACGCTCTTATCCAGAGCGACTTACAGTAGAGTGCATACATTTTATTACATACTGAGACAAGGATATCCCTACCGGCCAAGAGCAGACGCTCTTATCCAGAGCGACTTACAATAGAGTGCATACATTTTATTACATTTTTTTTTTTACATACTGAGACAAGGATATCCCTACCGGCCAAACCCTCCCTACCGGCCAAACCCTCCCTAACCCGGACCACGCTATGCCAATTGTGCGTCGCCCCACGGATCTCCCGGTTGCGGCCGGCTGCGACAGAGCCTGGGCGCGAACCCAGCCCAGCCTGGGCGCGAACCCAGAGACTCTGGTGGCGCAGCTAGCACTGCGATGCAGTGCCCTAGACCACTGCGCCACCCGGGAGACTGTTTTACTCACATATATAATTCAAACAGTTTTAGAAACTTCAGAATGTTTTCTATCCAATAGTAATAATAATATGCATATTGTATGATCTAGAATAGAGGACGAGGCCGTTTAATTTGGCCACGATTTTTTCCAAAGTGAAAACAGCGCCTCCCTATTGACAAGAAGTTAAAGCTAGTGAGGGAGATATGGGTCTCCAGCTTCATTGATTTTTGCAGTTCGTTCCAGTCATTGGCAGCAGAGAACTTAAAGGAAAGGCGGCCAAACGAGGAATTGGCTTTGGGGATGACCAGTGAGATATACCTGCTGGAGCGCGTGCTACGAGTGGGTGCTGCTATGGTGACCAGTGAGCTGAGATAAGGCGATGCTTTACCTAGCAGAGACTTGTATATGACCTGGAGCCAGTGGGTTTGGCGACGAGTATGAAGCGATGGCCAGCCAACGAGAGCATACAGGTCGCAGTGGTGGGTAATATATGGGGCTTTGGTGAAAAAACGGATGGCATTGTGATAAACTGAATCCAATTTGTTGAGTAGAGAGTTGGAGGCTATTTTATAGATGACATCGCCGAAGTGGAGGATCGGTAGGATGGTCAGTTTTACGAGGGTAAGTTTGGCAGCATGAGTGAAGGATGCTATGTTGCGAAATAGGAAGCCGATTATAGATTTAATTTTGGATTGGAGATGCTTAATGTGAGTCTGGAAGGAGAGTTTACAGTCTAGCCAGACACCTAGGTATTTGTAGTTGTCCACATATTCTAAGTCAGAACCATCCAGAGTAGTGATGCTGGACGGGCGGGCAGGTGCGGGCAACGATCGGTTGAAGAGCACACACTACGTTTTACTTGCATTTAAGAGCAGTTGGAGGCCACGGAAGGAGAGATGTATGGCATTGAAGCTCGTCTGGAGGTTTGTTAACACAGTGTCCAAAGAAGGGCCAGAAGTATACAGAATGGTGTCGTCTGTGTAGAGGTGGATCAGAGAATCACCAGCAGCGAGAGCGACATCATTGATGTATACAGAGAAGAGAGTCGGCCCGAAAATTGAACCCTGTGGTACCCCCATAGAGACTGCAAGAGGTCCGGACAACAGGCCCTCCGATTTGACACAATGAACTCTATCAGAGAAGTAGTTGGTGAACCAGGCGAGGCAATCATTTGAGAAACCAAGGCAAATATACACAGTCTGCCGATAAGAATGTGGTGATTGACAGAGTCGAAAGCCTTGGCCAGGTCGATGAATACGGCTGCACAGTAATGTCTCTTATCGATGGCGGTTATGATATCGTTTAGGACCTTGAGCGTGGCTGAGGTGCACCCATGACCAGCTCTGAAACCAGATTGCATAGCGGAGAAGGTACGGTGGGATTCGAAATGGTCTGTTTGTTAACTTGGCTTTCGAAGACCTTAGAAAGGCAGGGTAGGATGGATATAGGTCTGTAACAGTTTGGGTCTAGAGTGTCTCCCTCTTTGAAGAGGGGGATGAACGCGGAAGCTTTCCAATCTTTGGGAATCTCAGACGATACGAAAGAGAGGTTGAACAGGCTAGTAATAGGGGTTGCAACAATTACGGCAGATAATTTTAAAAAGAGAGGGTCCAGAGTGTCTAGCCCGGCTGATTTGTAGGGGTCCAGGTTTTGCAGTTCTTTAAGAACATCAGCTATCTGGATTTGGGTGAAGGAGAAATGGGGGAGGCTTGGGCGAGTTGCTTTGGGGAGTGCAGGGCTGTTGACCGGGGTAGGGGTAGCCAGGTGGAAAGCATGGCCAGCCGTAGAAAAATGCTTATTGAAATTCTCAATTATCGCAGATTTATCGGTGGTGACAGTGTTTCCTAGCCTCAGTGCAGTGGGTAGCTGGGAGGAGGTGCTCTTATTCTCCATGGACTTTACAGTGTCCCAGAACATTTTGGAGTTTGTGCTACAGGATGCAAATTTCTGTTTGAAAAAGCTAGCCTTAGCTTTCCTAACTGCCTGTGTATATTTGTTCCTGACTTCCCTGAAAAGTTGCATATCACGGGGGCTATTCGATGCCAATGCAGAACGCCACAGTATGTTTTTGTGTTGGTCAAGGGCAGTCAGGTCTGGAAAGAACCAAGGGCTATATCTTTTCCTGGTTCTACATTTTTTGAAAGGGGCATGCTTATATAAGATGGTGAGGAAAGCACTTTTAAAGAATGACTAGGCATCCTCTACTGACGGGATGAGGTCAATATCCTTCCAGGATACCCGGGCCAGGTCAATTAGGAAGGCCTGCTCGCTGAAGTGTTTTAAGGAGCGTTTGATAGTGATGAGGGGTGGTCGTTTGACTGCAGACCCGTTACGGATGCAGGCAATGAGGCAGTGATTGCTGAGATCTTGGATGAAAACAGCAGTTGTGTATTTGGAGGGCAAGTTGGATAGGATGATATCTATGAGGGTGCCCGTGTTTACGGATTTGGGGTTGTACCTGGTGGGTTCATTGATAATTTGTGAGAGATTGAGGGCATCAAGCTTAGATTGTAAAATGGCCGGGGTGTTAAGCATGTCCCAGTTTAGGTCACCTAACAGCACAAGCTCTGAAGATAGATGGGGGGGCAATCAGTTCACATATGGTGTCCAGGGCACAGCTGGGGGCAGAGGGTGGTCTATAGCAAGCGGCAACGGTGAGAGACTTGTGTCTGGATAGGTGGATTTTTAAAAGTAGAAGCTTGAATTGTTTGGGTACAGACCTGGATAGTAAGACAGAACTCTGCAGGCTATCTCTGCAGTAGATTGCAACTCCGCCCCCTTTGGCAGCTCTATCTTGTGGGAAAATGTTATAGTTAGGGATGGAAATTTCTGGATTTTTGGTGGTCTTCCTGAGCCAGGATTCAGACACGGCTAGGACATCCGGGTTGGCAGAGTGTGCTAGGGCAGTGAATAAAACAAACTTAGGGAGGAGACTTCTAATGTTAATGGTATGTGGGACGCCTCGTCAGCAGCCAGTGAAACTGCAGGGCGCCAAATTCGAAACAACAGAAATCCCATAATTAAAACTCCTCAAACATACAGTGGGGAGAACAAGTATTTGATACACTGTCGATTTTGCAGGTTTTCTTACTTACAAAGCATGTAGAGGTCTGTCATTTTTATCATAGGTACACTTCAACTGTGAGAGACGGAACCTAAAACAAAAATCCAGAAAACCACGTTGTATGATTCTTAAGCTAACAGTCCGATGTGCTCCGGACGGCTAGCATGCTAGCGGATGGGATTTCAGGGGACAAAGCGACGGGCGAATTACGTCGGTGGTCCAGTCGTGTCGGCAGGAAGCCAGTTGGCAAAAAGAGCTATTGTATCCCAAATAGTGGCTGATGGACCTCTTTGGCTAGCCGGGAAATGGGCCCAGCTAAGCTAGTTCCAGGCTAATTGTTTATTCCTTCGGAACATTAGCCAGGAGTGGCCACTCGAATAGCAGCTAGCTAGCTGCGGTGATCCAGGTGAAGAACAAAAGAAATAAGGTTCAGAGCGTGCGGTAGGAATCCGGAGATATGGAGAATAATAAGTCCGATTTGCTCTGGTTTGAGTCGCGCTGTGCAGACTGGCTAGAGTTGTCCGTGCTAGAGGTGGCTAGCTGACTACTAGCTAGTAGCTTCTGATGGGGTTCCGGTTCAGGCGACGGATCAGCAGGGCTCCGTATGGTGTCGTATAGTGGCCAAAGAATTTGTCCGATGGGCCTCTTAAGCTAACGGTCCGATGTACTTCAGACAGCTAGCGGGCCGTGGCTAACTACTAGCCAGTTAGCTGGCTAGCTTTTGATGAGTTGATGAGTTCTGAAGAATAAAAACAGCAGATCCGTACCACATTGGGTGAGGCGGGTTGCAGGAGAGTATATTCAGTCCGTAGATGGAAAGTGATATTAAAATATTAAATATATATACAGGGAAAAAACAAGGGGAAATTATGTTTACAAGGGACAGGAAGTGACAAGACAAAAACACACATCCGACTGCTACGCCATCTTGGGTTCTCCTTCAAATGGGAAACACTGAATTTAAGAGTCAGTCTTTGTTGGTTCATTGCTATACAAGCTCATCTAACGCCGTAATCAACAAAGGAAAGGAAAACCTCATACAGGTGACATACACCAATCAGATTTAAAACTGATTTTCATTCTCTGTAAATCATTATACATGTTTTACTAACTTATCTGCACATTGGGCCTTTATATAATCATTTTGGATTTAGCATCCAAATATATAAAGTTTTCAAAGTGTTGTTGAATTGCAGAAACTTTAATACTCCATTCCTCGTGTTGTTCTGTCATGTGATTTTGGGTTCCACAGTTCCGTAAACAACTCAAAACAATCCGCCCGCTCAATTACACAATGTAGGTGTCTTAAATGGCACTCTATGTCCTACATAGTGCACTACTTTTGACCATAGACAAAGGTAGCACACGATGTAGTGAAAACGTAGCAATTTGGGATGCAACTAAACGGAACATTTTACTGAGGAAAAAAAAAAATCACAAAAAAACAGTCAAAATCAGGACCAAGGCTAGAAATAATAAACAGTCAAACGAACGAGTATTTTGAAGAGTTTAAGTATAAATGTCAATCAGCAGAAAGTCCCTTGAAGTCATGTGTGTGTGTGTGTGTGTGTGTGTGTGTGTGTGTGTGTGTGTGTGTGTGTGTGTGTGTGTGTGTGTGTGTGTGTGTGTGTGTGTGTGTGTGTGTGTGTGTGTGTGTACGTGTGTGTGTGTGTGTGTGTGTTGTTGTTGTTGCAGATGTCTCTAGCCTTCTTCTCTACTGAGAGACCCCACAGAGTAGAGCTGAGGTTGTGTGAGAGGTCGAAACCAGGCAACTATACCACTCTAATCACCCGTTCGTGTGTGTTGTACCCCTCTAAACCAGCCAGTCACCCTCCACTGCCTCCCTGTCAGACTTCTATCTGCTACCACTTACTCAGAAATGCAACAAATTTACTTATAATGACTTCCATTTCTCCATGCTTGTAAATACTTGCGCTCCGACAGTTCATTTATTTAGTTTGATTGCTGCAACCTATTTATAGAACTGAGGGCTGTGGAGGGCTATGGGCCCTGTTCAAAAGTAGTGCACCACCTAGGGAATAGGGTGCTAAGTAGTGCACCACCTAGGGAATAGGGTGCTAAGTAGTGCACCACCTAGGGAATAGGGTGCTAAGTAGTGCACCATCTAGGGAATAGGGTGCTAAGTAGTGCACCATCTAGGGAATAGGGTGCTAAGTAGTGCTCCAACTAGGGAATAGGGTGCTAAGTAGTGCTCCAACTAGGGAATAGGGTGCTAAGTAGTGCACCACCTAGGGAATAGGGTGCTAAGTAGTGCACCACCTAGGGAATAGGGTGCTAAGTAGTGCACCATCTAGGGAATAGGGTGCCTTGTGGGCCACAGTGGAAGACTAAAGGAGCAGTATGGTGATTATGCCCTCACAGACAGAGAGGAGGTTTATACAGACACAGGATGAGGAATGACAGACAGAGAGGAGGTTTATACAGACACAGGATAAGGAATGACAGACAGAGAGGAGGTTTAAACAGGTACAGGATGAGGAATGACAGACAGAGAGGAGGTTTAAACAGGTACAGGATGAGGAATGACAGACAGAGAGGAGGTTTAAACAGGTACAGGATGAGGAATGACAGACAGAGAGGAGGTTTAAACAGGTACAGGATGAGGAATGACAGACAGAGAGGAGGTTTAAACAGGTACAGGATGAGGAATGACAGACAGAGAGGAGGTTTAAACAGGTACAGGATGAGGAATGACAGAGAGGAGGTTTAAACAGGCACAGGATGAGGAATGACAGAATGGAGCTGTAAATTGACTTCCATTCAGGCCTAGCTTAGCCTGGGACTGGGCATCCAGGTAGGCAAGAACATAATGAAGCATAGTAATTAACTCAAAAACACTTCTCTCAATAAGCTTATTATTTTCTTATGGGATTGGGCTAGGGGGCAGTATTTTCACATCCGGATGAAAAGCGTGCCTGCTACTCAGGCCCAGAAGCTAGGATATGCATATTATTAGTAGATTTGGATACAAAACACTCTGAAGTTTTTAAAACTGTTTGAATAATGTCTGTGAGAATAACAGAACTGATTTGGCAGGCGAAACCCCGAGAACAATCCATCCAGGGAAAAAAGGTTTTGAGGTGTTTTCCATTAGTTTTCTATTGGAAGCCCTTTTGAATAGGAATCTGTTTGCAGTTCCTATGGCTTCCACTAGATGTCAACAGTCTTTAGAAATTGGTTGATGTTTTTCTTTTGAGATATTTAATTTGTCCTATATGTAACTAGGCAAGTCAGTTAAGAACAAATTCTTATTTTTAATGATAGCCTAGGAACAGTAACTGCCTTGTTCAGGGGTAGAACGACAGATTTGTACCTTGTCAGCTCTGGGATTCGATCTTCCAACCTTTCGGTTACTAGTCCAACGCTCTAACCACTAGGCTACCTGCTGCCGCCCCGCAAATGAAGAAGTAGTCCTATTCTTTCCATGTGTCACTCAGATGGACTCAAGTCTTTTGGTGCGCATGACCTGGAACGCGCTTCACGTTGTTTTTATCCGGTATTGAACACAGTATATCCCGTCTTAAATTTGATCGATTATTTACGTTTTAAGAATGATTAGGAATGTTGTTTGGACCAAGTTTACAGGTAACTTATTAGATACTTTGTAGTCATGTTGGGCGAGTTGAAACCAGTGTATTTCTGAATCAAACGCGACAAATAAATTGACATTTTTGGGACATAAAGAAGGACATTATCAAACAAAAGGACCATTTGTGATGTTTCTGGGACATTTTGGAGTGCCAACAGAAGATCTACAAAGGTAAGGCTATATCGCTATTTGTTTTATTTTGTGGTGCACCTGCCTGGTTGAAATCTGATTTTCATGTGTTAGTATGCGGGGCGCTGTCCTCAGATAATCACATGGTCTGCTTTCGCCGTAAAGCCTTTTTGAAATCTGACACCTTGGCTGGATTAACAAGAAGTTAATCTTTATTTTGATGTATAACACTTGTATGTTTTATGTATTTTTATTATGAGTATTTCTGTTTTTGAATTTGGCGCGCTGCAATTTCACTGGATGTTGTCAAATCAATCCCGTTAAAGGGATTCGAGCGGGAGTGGGGCTTAAGGGATCTTAAGAAGTCATTAGTGGTTTGGGTTCCACACTAACTAAGGAGTGTCAACTCAACTCCCCTAGAAGGAGACAGAAACACTATGAAGGAGTGTCAACTCCACTAGGAGACAGAAACACTATGAAGGAGTGTCAACTCCACGAGAAGACAGAAACACTATGAAGGAGTGTCAACTCCACTAGGAGACAGAAACACTATGAAGGAATGTCAACTCCACTAGGAGACAGAAACACTATGAAGGAGTGTCAACTCCACTAGAAGACAGAAACACTATGAAGGAGTGTCAACTCCACTAGGAGACAGAAACACTATGAAGGAGTGTCAACTCCCCTAGGAGACAGAAACACTATGAAGGAGTGTCAACTACACTAGGAGACAGAAACACTATGATGGAGTGTCAACTCAACTCCACTAGGAGACAGAAACACTATGAAGGAGTGTCAACTCCACTAGGAGACAGAAACACTATGAAGGAGTGTCAACTCCACTAGGAGACAGAAACACTATGAAGGAGTGTCAACTCCACTAGGAGACAGAAACACTATGAAGGAGTGTCAACTCCACTAGGAGACAGAAACACTATGAAGGAGTGTCAACTCCACTAGGAGACAGAAACACTATGAAGGAGTGTCAACTCCACTAGGAGACAGAAACACTATGAAGGAGTGTCAACTCCACTAGGAGACAGAAACACTATGAAGGAGTGTCAACTCCACTAGAAGACAGAAACACTATGAAGGAGTGTCAACTACACTAGGAGACAGAAACACTATGAAGGAGTGTCAACTCCACTACAAGACAGAAACACTATGAAGGAGTGTCAACTCCACTAGGAGACAGAAACACTATGAAGGAGTGTCAACTCCACTAGGAGACAGAAACACTATGAAGGAGTGTCAACTCCACTAGAAGACAGAAACACTATGAAGGAGTGTCAACTCCACTAGAAGACAGAAACACTATGAAGGAGTGTCAACTCCACTAGGAGACAGAAACACTATGAAGGAGTGTCAACTCCACTAGGAGACAGAAACACTATGAAGGAGTGTCAACTCCACTAGGAGACAGAAACACTATGAAGGAGTGTCAACTCCACTAGGAGACAGAAACACTATGAAGGAGTGTCAACTCCACTAGGAGACAGAAACACTATGAAGGAGTGTCAACTCCACTAGAAGACAGAAACACTATGAAGGAGTGTCAACTCCACTAGGAGACAGAAACACTATGAAGGAGTGTCAACTCCACTAGAAGACAGAAACACTATGAAGGAGTGTCAACTCCACTAGGAGACAGAAACACTATGAAGGAGTGTCAACTCCACTAGGAGACAGAAACACTATGAAGGAGTGTCAACTCCACTAGAAGACAGAAACACTATGAAGGAGTGTCAACTCCACTAGGAGACAGAAACACTATGAAGGAGTGTCAACTCCACTAGGAGACAGAAACACTATGAAGGAGTGTCAACTCCACTAGGAGACAGAAACACTATGAAGGAGTGTCAACTCCACTAGGAGACAGAAACACTATGAAGGAGTGTCAACTCCCCTAGAAGACAGAAACACTATGAAGGAGTGTCAACTCCACTAGGAGACAGAAACACTATGAAGGAGTGTCAACTCCCCTAGAAGACAGAAACACTATGAAGGAGTGTCAACTCCCCTAGGAGACAGAAACACTATGAAGGAGTGTCAACTCCACTAGAAGACAGAAACACTATGAAGGAGTGTCAACTCCCCTAGGAGACAGAAACACTATGAAGGAGTGTCAACTCCCCTAGGAGACAGAAACACTATGAAGGAGTGTCAACTCCCCTAGGAGACAGAAACACTATGAAGGAGTGTCAACTCCACTAGGAGACAGAAACACTATGAAGGAGTGTCAACTCCCCTAGGAGACAGAAACACTATGAAGGAGTGTCAACTCCCCTAGGAGACAGAAACACTATGAAGGAGTGTCAACTCCCCTAGGAGACAGAAACACTATGAAGGAGTGTCAACTCCACTAGGAGACAGAAACACTATGAAGGAGTGTCAACTCCACTAGGAGACAGAAACACTATGAAGGAGTGTCAACTCAACTAGAAGACAGAAACACTATGAAGGAGTGTCAACTCCACTAGAAGACAGAAACACTATGAAGGAGTGTCAACTCCACTAGAAGACAGAAACACTATGAAGGAGTGTCAACTCCACTAGGAGACAGAAACACTATGAAGGAGTGTCAACTCCACTAGAAGACAGAAACACTATGAAGGAGTGTCAACTCCACTAGAAGACAGAAACACTATGAAAGAGTGTCAACTCCACTAGGAGACAGAAACACTATGAAGGAGTGTCAACTCCACTAGGAGACAGAAACACTATGAAGGAGTGTCAACTCCACTAGGAGACAGAAACACTATGAAGGAGTGTCAACTCCACTAGGAGACAGAAACACTATGAAGGAGTGTCAACTCCACTAGGAGACAGAAACACTATGAAGGAGTGTCAACTCCACTAGGAGACAGAAACACTATGAAGGAGTGTCAACTCCACTAGGAGACAGAAACACTATGAAGGAGTGTCAACTCCACTAGAAGACAGAAACACTATGAAGGAGTGTCAACTCCACTAGGAGACAGAAACACTATGAAGGAGTGTCAACTCCACTAGGAGACAGAAACACTATGAAGGAGTGTCAACTCCACTAGAAGACAGAAACACTATGAAGGAGTGTCAACTCCCCTAGAAGACAGAAACACTATGAAGGAGTGTCAACTCCACTAGGAGACAGAAACATTATGAAGGAGTGTCAACTCCACCAGAAGACAGAAACACTATGAAGGAGTGTCAACTCCCCTAGGAGACAGAAACACTATGAAGGAGTGTCAACTCCCGTAGGAGACAGAAACACTATGAAGGAGTGTCAACTCCACTAGGAGACAGAAACACTATGAAGGAGTGTCAACTCCCCTAGGAGACAGAAACACTATGAAGGAGTGTCAACTCCACTAGGAGACAGAAACACTATGAAGGAGTGTCAACTCCACTAGGAGACAGAAACACTATGAAGGAGTGTCAACTCAACTAGAAGACAGAAACACTATGAAGGAGTGTCAACTCCACTAGAAGACAGAAACACTATGAAGGAGTGTCAACTCCACTAGAAGACAGAAACACTATGAAGGAGTGTCAACTCCACTAGGAGACAGAAACACTATGAAGGAGTGTCAACTCCACTAGAAGACAGAAACACTATGAAGGAGTGTCAACTCCACTAGGAGACAGAAACACTATGAAAGAGTGTCAACTCCACTAGGAGACAGAAACACTATGAAGGAGTGTCAACTCCACTAGGAGACAGAAACACTATGAAGGAGTGTCAACTCCACTAGGAGACAGAAACACTATGAAGGAGTGTCAACTCCACTAGGAGACAGAAATACTATGAAGGAGTGTCAACTCCACTAGGAGACAGAAACACTATGAAGGAGTGTCAACTCCACTAGGAGACAGAAACACTATGAAGGAGTGTCAACTCCACTAGGAGACAGAAATACTATGAAGGAGTGTCAACTCCACTAGGAGACAGAAATACTATGAAGGAGTGTCAACTCCACTAGGAGACAGAAACACTATGAAGGAGTGTCAACTCCACTAGAAGACAAAAACACTATGAATGAGTGTCAACTCCACTAGGAGACAGAAACACTATGAAGGAGTGTCAACTCCACTAGGAGACAGAAACACTATGAAGGAGTGTCAACTCCACTAGGAGACAGAAACACTATGAAGGAGTGTCAACTCCACTAGGAGACAGAAACACTATGAAGGAGTGTCAACTCAACTAGAAGACAGAAACACTATGAAGGAGTGTCAACTCCACTAGAAGACAGAAACACTATGAAGGAGTGTCAACTCCACTAGAAGACAGAAACACTATGAAGGAGTGTCAACTCCACTAGGAGACAGAAACACTATGAAGGAGTGTCAACTCCACTAGAAGACAGAAACACTATGAAGGAGTGTCAACTCCACTAGAAGACAGAAACACTATGAAAGAGTGTCAACTCCACTAGGAGACAGAAACACTATGAAGGAGTGTCAACTCAACTAGGAGACAGAAACACTATGAAGGAGTGTCAAATCCACTAGGAGACAGAAACACTATGAAGGAGTGTCAACTCCACTAGGAGACAGAAACACTATGAAGGAGTGTCAACTCCACTAGGAGACAGAAACACTATGAAGGAGTGTCAACTCCACTAGGAGACAGAAACACTATGAAGGCGTGTCAACTCCACTAGAAGACAGAAACACTATGAAGGAGTGTCAACTCCACTAGGAGACAGAAACACTATGAAGGAGTGTCAACTCCACTAGGAGACAGAAACACTATGAAGGAGTGTCAACTCCACTAGAAGACAGAAACACTATGAAGGAGTGTCAACTCCCCTAGAAGACAGAAACACTATGAAGGAGTGTCAACTCCACTAGGAGACAGAAACACTATGAAGGAGTGTCAACTCCACTAGAAGACAGAAACACTATGAAGGAGTGTCAACTCCCCTAGGAGACAGAAACACTATGAAGGAGTGTCAACTCCCCTAGGAGACAGAAACACTATGAAGGAGTGTCAACTCCACTAGGAGACAGAAACACTATGAAGGAGTGTCAACTCCCCTAAGAGACAGAAACACTATGAAGGAGTGTCAACTCCACTAGGAGACAGAAACACTATGAAGGAGTGTCAACTCCACTAGGAGACAGAAACACTATGATGGAGTGTCAACTCAACTAGAAGACAGAAACACTATGAAGGAGTGTCAACTCCACTAGAAGACAGAAACACTATGAAGGAGTGTCAACTCCACTAGAAGACAGAAACACTATGAAGGAGTGTCAACTCCCCTAGGAGACAGAAACACTATGAAGGAGTGTCAACTCCACTAGGAGACAGAAACACTATGAAGGAGTGTCAACTCCACTAGGAGACAGAAACACTATGAAGGAGTGTCAACTCAACTAGAAGACAGAAACACTATGAAGGAGTGTCAAGTCCACTAGAAGACAGAAACACTATGAAGGAGTGTCAACTCCACTAGAAGACAGAAACACTATGAAGGAGTGTCAACTCCACTAGGAGACAGAAACACTATGAAGGAGTGTCAACTCCACTAGAAGACAGAAACACTATGAAGGAGTGTCAACTCCACTAGGAGACAGAAACACTATGAAGGAGTGTCAACTCCACTAGAAGACAGAAACACTATGAAGGAGTGTCAACTCCACTAGGAGACAGAAACACTATGAAGGAGTGTCAACTCCCCTAGAAGACAGAAACACTATGAAGGAGTGTCAACTCCCCTAGGAGACAGAAACACTATGAAGGAGTGTCAACTCCACTAGAAGACAGAAACACTATGAAGGAGTGTCAACTCCCCTAGGAGACAGAAACACTATGAAGGAGTGTCAACTCCCCTAGGAGACAGAAACACTATGAAGGAGTGTCAACTCCACTAGGAGACAGAAACACTATGAAGGAGTGTCAACTCCCCTAGGAGACAGAAACACTATGAAGGAGTGTCAACTCCACTAGGAGACCGAAACACTATGAAGGAGTGTCAACTCCACTAGGAGACAGAAACACTATGAAGGAGTGTCAACTCCACTAGGAGACAGAAACACTATGAAGGAGTGTCAACTCCACTAGGAGACAGAAATACTATGAAGGAGTGTCAACTCCACTAGGAGACAGAAATACTATGAAGGAGTGTCAACTCCACTAGGAGACAGAAACACTATGAAGGAGTGTCAACTCCACTAGAAGACAAAAACACTATGAAGGAGTGTCAACTCCACTAGGAGACAGAAACACTATGAAGGAGTGTCAACTCCACTAGGAGACAGAAACACTATGAAGGAGTGTCAACTCCACTAGGAGACAGAAACACTATGAAGGAGTGTCAACTCCACTAGGAGACAGAAACACTATGAAGGAGTGTCAACTCAACTAGAAGACAGAAACACTATGAAGGAGTGTCAACTCCACTAGAAGACAGAAACACTATGAAGGAGTGTCAACTCCACTAGAAGACAGAAACACTATGAAGGAGTGTCAACTCCACTAGGAGACAGAAACACTATGAAGGAGTGTCAACTCCACTAGAAGACAGAAACACTATGAAGGAGTGTCAACTCCACTAGAAGACAGAAACACTATGAAAGAGTGTCAACTCCACTAGGAGACAGAAACACTATGAAGGAGTGTCAACTCCACTAGGAGACAGAAACACTATGAAGGAGTGTCAACTCCACTAGGAGACAGAAACACTATGAAGGAGTGTCAACTCCACTAGGAGACAGAAACACTATGAAGGAGTGTCAACTCCACTAGGAGACAGAAACACTATGAAGGAGTGTCAACTCCCGTAGGAGACAGAAACACTATGAAGGAGTGTCAACTCCACTAGGAGACAGAAACACTATGAAGGAGTGTCAACTCCCCTAGGAGACAGAAACACTATGAAGGAGTGTCAACTCCACTAGGAGACAGAAACACTATGAAGGAGTGTCAACTCCACTAGGAGACAGAAACACTATGAAGGAGTGTCAACTCAACTAGAAGACAGAAACACTATGAAGGAGTGTCAACTCCACTAGAAGACAGAAACACTATGAAGGAGTGTCAACTCCACTAGAAGACAGAAACACTATGAAGGAGTGTCAACTCCACTAGGAGACAGAAACACTATGAAGGAGTGTCAACTCCACTAGAAGACAGAAACACTATGAAGGAGTGTCAACTCCACTAGGAGACAGAAACACTATGAAAGAGTGTCAACTCCACTAGGAGACAGAAACACTATGAAGGAGTGTCAACTCCACTAGGAGACAGAAACACTATGAAGGAGTGTCAACTCCACTAGGAGACAGAAACACTATGAAGGAGTGTCAACTCCACTAGGAGACAGAAATACTATGAAGGAGTGTCAACTCCACTAGGAGACAGAAACACTATGAAGGAGTGTCAACTCCACTAGGAGACAGAAATACTATGAAGGAGTGTCAACTCCACTAGGAGACAGAAATACTATGAAGGAGTGTCAACTCCACTAGGAGACAGAAACACTATGAAGGAGTGTCAACTCCACTAGAAGACAAAAACACTATGAATGAGTGTCAACTCCACTAGGAGACAGAAACACTATGAAGGAGTGTCAACTCCACTAGGAGACAGAAACACTATGAAGGAGTGTCAACTCCACTAGGAGACAGAAACACTATGAAGGAGTGTCAACTCCACTAGGAGACAGAAACACTATGAAGGAGTGTCAACTCAACTAGAAGACAGAAACACTATGAAGGAGTGTCAACTCCACTAGAAGACAGAAACACTATGAAGGAGTGTCAACTCCACTAGAAGACAGAAACACTATGAAGGAGTGTCAACTCCACTAGGAGACAGAAACACTATGAAGGAGTGTCAACTCCACTAGAAGACAGAAACACTATGAAGGAGTGTCAACTCCACTAGAAGACAGAAACACTATGAAAGAGTGTCAACTCCACTAGGAGACAGAAACACTATGAAGGAGTGTCAACTCAACTAGGAGACAGAAACACTATGAAGGAGTGTCAACTCCACTAGGAGACAGAAACACTATGAAGGAGTGTCAACTCCACTAGGAGACAGAAACACTATGAAGGAGTGTCAACTCCACTAGGAGACAGAAACACTATGAAGGAGTGTCAACTCCACTAGGAGACAGAAACACTATGAAGGCGTGTCAACTCCACTAGAAGACAGAAACACTATGAAGGAGTGTCAACTCCACTAGGAGACAGAAACACTATGAAGGAGTGTCAACTCCACTAGGAGACAGAAACACTATGAAGGAGTGTCAACTCCACTAGAAGACAGAAACACTATGAAGGAGTGTCAACTCCCCTAGAAGACAGAAACACTATGAAGGAGTGTCAACTCCACTAGGAGACAGAAACACTATGAAGGAGTGTCAACTCCACTAGAAGACAGAAACACTATGAAGGAGTGTCAACTCCCCTAGGAGACAGAAACACTATGAAGGAGTGTCAACTCCCCTAGGAGACAGAAACACTATGAAGGAGTGTCAACTCCACTAGGAGACAGAAACACTATGAAGGAGTGTCAACTCCCCTAAGAGACAGAAACACTATGAAGGAGTGTCAACTCCACTAGGAGACAGAAACACTATGAAGGAGTGTCAACTCCACTAGGAGACAGAAACACTATGAAGGAGTGTCAACTCAACTAGAAGACAGAAACACTATGAAGGAGTGTCAACTCCACTAGAAGACAGAAACACTATGAAGGAGTGTCAACTCCACTAGAAGACAGAAACACTATGAAGGAGTGTCAACTCCCCTAGAAGACAGAAACACTATGAAGGAGTGTCAACTCCACTAGAAGACAGAAACACTATGAAGGAGTGTCAACTCCCCTAGAAGACAGAAACACTATGAAGGAGTGTCAACTCCACTAGGAGACAGAAACACTATGAAGGAGTGTCAACTCCCCTAGAAGACAGAAACACTATGAAGGAGTGTCAACTCCCCTAGGAGACAGAAACACTATGAAGGAGTGTCAACTCCACTAGAAGACAGAAACACTATGAAGGAGTGTCAACTCCCCTAGGAGACAGAAACACTATGAAGGAGTGTCAACTCAACTAGAAGACAGAAACACTATGAAGGAGTGTCAACTCCACTAGAAGACAGAAACACTATGAAGGAGTGTCAACTCCACTAGAAGACAGAAACACTATGAAGGAGTGTCAACTCCACTAGGAGACAGAAACACTATGAAGGAGTGTCAACTCCACTAGAAGACAGAAACACTATGAAGGAGTGTCAACTCCCCTAGAAGACAGAAACACTATGAAGGAGTGTCAACTCCCCTAGGAGACAGAAACACTATGAAGGAGTGTCAACTCCACTAGAAGACAGAAACACTATGAAGGAGTGTCAACTCCCCTAGGAGACAGAAACACTATGAAGGAGTGTCAACTCCCCTAGGAGACAGAAACACTATGAAGGAGTGTCAACTCCACTAGGAGACAGAAACACTATGAAGGAGTGTCAACTCCCCTAGGAGACAGAAACACTATGAAGGAGTGTCAACTCCACTAGGAGACCGAAACACTATGAAGGAGTGTCAACTCCACTAGGAGACAGAAATACTATGAAGGAGTGTCAACTCCACTAGGAGACAGAAACACTATGAAGGAGTGTCAACTCCACTAGGAGACAGAAATACTATGAAGGAGTGTCAACTCCACTAGGAGACAGAAATACTATGAAGGAGTGTCAACTCCACTAGGAGACAGAAACACTATGAAGGAGTGTCAACTCCACTAGAAGACAAAAACACTATGAAGGAGTGTCAACTCCACTAGGAGACAGAAACACTATGAAGGAGTGTCAACTCCACTAGGAGACAGAAACACTATGAAGGAGTGTCAACTCCACTAGGAGACAGAAACACTATGAAGGAGTGTCAACTCCACTAGGAGACAGAAACACTATGAAGGAGTGTCAACTCAACTAGAAGACAGAAACACTATGAAGGAGTGTCAACTCCACTAGAAGACAGAAACACTATGAAGGAGTGTCAACTCCACTAGAAGACAGAAACACTATGAAGGAGTGTCAACTCCACTAGGAGACAGAAACACTATGAAGGAGTGTCAACTCCACTAGAAGACAGAAACACTATGAAGGAGTGTCAACTCCACTAGAAGACAGAAACACTATGAAAGAGTGTCAACTCCACTAGGAGACAGAAACACTATGAAGGAGTGTCAACTCCACTAGGAGACAGAAACACTATGAAGGAGTGTCAACTCCACTAGGAGACAGAAACACTATGAAGGAGTGTCAACTCCACTAGGAGACAGAAACACTATGAAGGAGTGTCAACTCCACTAGAAGACAAAAACACTATGAAGGAGTGTCAACTCCACTAGGAGACAGAAACACTATGAAGGAGTGTCAACTCCACTAGGAGACAGAAACACTATGAAGGAGTGTCAACTCCACTAGGAGACAGAAACACTATGAAGGAGTGTCAACTCCACTAGGAGACAGAAACACTATGAAGGAGTGTCAACTCAACTAGAAGACAGAAACACTATGAAGGAGTGTCAACTCCACTAGAAGACAGAAACACTATGAAGGAGTGTCAACTCCACTAGAAGACAGAAACACTATGAAGGAGTGTCAACTCCACTAGGAGACAGAAACACTATGAAGGAGTGTCAACTCCACTAGAAGACAGAAACACTATGAAGGAGTGTCAACTCCACTAGAAGACAGAAACACTATGAAAGAGTGTCAACTCCACTAGGAGACAGAAACACTATGAAGGAGTGTCAACTCCACTAGGAGACAGAAACACTATGAAGGAGTGTCAACTCCACTAGGAGACAGAAACACTATGAAGGAGTGTCAACTCCACTAGGAGACAGAAACACTATGAAGGAGTGTCAACTCCACTAGGAGACAGAAACACTATGAAGGAGTGTCAACTCCACTAGGAGACAGAAACACTATGAAGGAGTGTCAACTCCACTAGGAGACAGAAACACTATGAAGGAGTGTCAACTCCACTAGAAGACAGAAACACTATGAAGGAGTGTCAACTCCACTAGGAGACAGAAACACTATGAAGGAGTGTCAACTCCACTAGGAGACAGAAACACTATGAAGGAGTGTCAACTCCACTAGAAGACAGAAACACTATGAAGGAGTGTCAACTCCCCTAGAAGACAGAAACACTATGAAGGAATGTCAACTCCACTAGGAGACAGAAACACTATGAAGGAGTGTCAACTCCACTAGAAGACAGAAACACTATGAAGGAGTGTCAACTCCCCTAGGAGACAGAAACACTATGAAGGAGTGTCAACTCCCCTAGGAGACAGAAACACTATGAAGGAGTGTCAACTCCACTAGGAGACAGAAACACTATGAAGGAGTGTCAACTCCACTAGGAGACAGAAACACTATGAAGGAGTGTCAACTCCACTAGGAGACAGAAACACTATGAAGGAGTGTCAACTCCACTAGGAGACAGAAACACTATGAAGGAGTGTCAACTCAACTAGGAGACAGAAACACTATGAAGGAGTGTCAACTCCACTAGAAGACAGAAACACTATGAAGGAGTGTCAACTCCACTAGAAGACAGAAACACTATGAAGGAGTGTCAACTCCACTAGAAGACAGAAACACTATGAAGGAGTGTCAACTCCACTAGGAGACAGAAACACTATGAAGGAGTGTCAACTCCACTAGAAGACAGAAACACTATGAAGGAGTGTCAACTCCACTAGGAGACAGAAACACTATGAAGGAGTGTCAACTCCACTAGGAGACAGAAACACTATGAAGGAGTGTCAACTCCACTAGGAGACAGAAACACTATGAAGGAGTGTCAACTCCACTAGGAGACAGAAACACTATGAAGGAGTGTCAACTCCACTAGGAGACAGAAACACTATGAAGGAGTGTCAACTCCACTAGGAGACAGAAACACTATGAAGGAGTGTCAACTCCACTAGAAGACAGAAACACTATGAAGGAGTGTCAACTCCACTAGGAGACAGAAACACTATGAAGGAGTGTCAACTCCACTAGGAGACAGAAACACTATGAAGGAGTGTCAACTCCACTAGGAGACAGAAACACTATGAAGGAGTGTCAACTCCACTAGGAGACAGAAACACTATGAAGGAGTGTCAACTCCACTAGGAGACAGAAACACTATGAAGGAGTGTCAACTCCACTAGGAGACAGAAACACTATGAAGGAGTGTCAACTCCACTAGGAGACAGAAACACTATGAAGGAGTGTCAACTCCACTAGGAGACAGAAACACTATGAAGGAGTGTCAACTCCACTAGAAGACAGAAACACTATGAAGGAGTGTCAACTCCACTAGGAGACAGAAACACTATGAAGGAGTGTCAACTCCACTAGGAGACAGAAACACTATGAAGGAGTGTCAACTCCACTAGAAGACAGAAACACTATGAAGGAGTGTCAACTCCCCTAGAAGACAGAAACACTATGAAGGAGTGTCAACTCCACTAGGAGACAGAAACACTATGAAGGAGTGTCAACTCCACTAGAAGACAGAAACACTATGAAGGAGTGTCAACTCCCCTAGGAGACAGAAACACTATGAAGGAGTGTCAACTCCCCTAGGAGACAGAAACACTATGAAGGAGTGTCAACTCCACTAGGAGACAGAAACACTATGAAGGAGTGTCAACTCCACTAGGAGACAGAAACACTATGAAGGAGTGTCAACTCCACTAGGAGACAGAAACACTATGAAGGAGTGTCAACTCCACTAGGAGACAGAAACACTATGAAGGAGTGTCAACTCCACTAGGAGACAGAAACACTATGAAGGAGTGTCAACTCCACTAGAAGACAGAAACACTATGAAGGAGTGTCAACTCCACTAGAAGACAGAAACACTATGAAGGAGTGTCAACTCCACTAGAAGACAGAAACACTATGAAGGAGTGTCAACTCCACTAGGAGACAGAAACACTATGAAGGAGTGTCAACTCCACTAGAAGACAGAAACACTATGAAGGAGTGTCAACTCCACTAGGAGACAGAAACACTATGAAAGAGTGTCAACTCCACTAGGAGACAGAAACACTATGAAGGAGTGTCAACTCCACTAGGAGACAGAAACACTATGAAGGAGTGTCAACTCCACTAGGAGACAGAAACACTATGAAGGAGTGTCAACTCCACTAGGAGACAGAAACACTATGAAGGAGTGTCAACTCCACTAGGAGACAGAAACACTATGAAGGAGTGTCAACTCCACTAGAAGACAAAAACACTATGAAGGAGTGTCAACTCCACTAGGAGACAGAAACACTATGAAGGAGTGTCAACTCCACTAGGAGACAGAAACACTATGAAGGAGTGTCAACTCCACTAGGAGACAGAAACACTATGAAGGAGTGTCAACTCCACTAGGAGACAGAAACACTATGAAGGAGTGTCAACTCCACTAGGAGACAGAAACACTATGAAGGAGTGTCAACTCCACTAGAAGACAGACACACTATGAAGGAGTGTCAACTCCACTAGGAGACAGAAACACTATGAAGGAGTGTCAACTCCACTAGGAGACAGAAACACTATGAAGGAGTGTCAACTCCACTAGGAGACAGAAACACTATGAAGGAGTGTCAACTCCACTAGGAGACAGAAACACTATGAAGGAGTGTCAACTCCACTAGGAGACAGAAACACTATGAAGGAGTGTCAACTCCACTAGGAGACAGAAACACTATGAAGGAGTGTCAACTCCACTAGGAGACAGAAACACTATGAAGGAGTGTCAACTCCACTAGGAGACAGAAACACTATGAAGGAGTGTCAACTCCACTAGAAGACAGAAACACTATGAAAGAGTGTCAACTCCACTAGGAGACAGAAACACTATGAAGGAGTGTCAACTCCACTAGGAGACAGAAACACTATGAAGGAGTGTCAACTCCACTAGGAGACAGAAACAATATGAAGGAGTGTCAACTCCACTAGGAGACAGAAATACTATGAAGGAGTGTCAACTCCACTAGGAGACAGAAACACTATGAAGGAGTGTCAACTCCACTAGGAGACAGAAACACTATGAAGGAGTGTCAACTCCACTAGGAGACAAAAACACTATGAAGGAGTGTCAACTCCACTAGGAGACAGAAACACTATGAAGGAGTGTCAACTCCACTAGGAGACAGAAACACTATGAAGGAGTGTCAACTCCACTAGGAGACAGAAACACTATGAAGGAGTGTCAACTCCACTAGGAGACAGAAACACTATGAAGGAGTGTCAACTCCACTAGAAGACAGAAACACTATGAAGGAGTGTCAACTCCACTAGAAGACAGAAACACTATGAAGGAGTGTCAACTCCACTAGAAGACAGAAACACTATGAAGGAGTGTCAACTCCACTAGGAGACAGAAACACTATGAAGGAGTGTCAACTCCACTAGGAGACAGAAACACTATGAAGGAGTGTCAACTCCACTAGAAGACAGAAACACTATGAAGGAGTGTCAACTCCCCTAGAAGACAGAAACACTATGAAGGAGTGTCAACTCCACTAGGAGACAGAAACACTATGAAGGAGTGTCAACTCCACTAGAAGACAGAAACACTATGAAGGAGTGTCAACTCCCCTAGGAGACAGAAACACTATGAAGGAGTGTCAACTCCCCTAGGAGACAGAAACACTATGAAGGAGTGTCAACTCCACTAGGAGACAGAAACACTATGAAGGAGTGTCAACTCCCCTAAGAGACAGAAACACTATGAAGGAGTGTCAACTCCACTAGGAGACAGAAACACTATGAAGGAGTGTCAACTCCACTAGGAGACAGAAACACTATGAAGGAGTGTCAACTCAACTAGAAGACAGAAACACTATGAAGGAGTGTCAACTCCACTAGAAGACAGAAACACTATGAAGGAGTGTCAACTCCACTAGAAGACAGAAACACTATGAAGGAGTGTCAACTCCCCTAGAAGACAGAAACACTATGAAGGAGTGTCAACTCCACTAGGAGACAGAAACACTATGAAGGAGTGTCAACTCCCCTAGAAGACAGAAACACTATGAAGGAGTGTCAACTCCCCTAGGAGACAGAAACACTATGAAGGAGTGTCAACTCCACTAGAAGACAGAAACACTATGAAGGAGTGTCAACTCCCCTAGGAGACAGAAACACTATGAAGGAGTGTCAACTCCCCTAGGAGACAGAAACACTATGAAGGAGTGTCAACTCCACTAGGAGACAGAAACACTATGAAGGAGTGTCAACTCCCCTAGGAGACAGAAACACTATGAAGGAGTGTCAACTCCACTAGGAGACAGAAACACTATGAAGGAGTGTCAACTCCACTAGGAGACAGAAACACTATGAAGGAGTGTCAACTCCACTAGGAGACAGAAATACTATGAAGGAGTGTCAACTCCACTAGGAGACAGAAACACTATGAAGGAGTGTCAACTCCACTAGGAGACAGAAATACTATGAAGGAGTGTCAACTCCACTAGGAGACAGAAATACTATGAAGGAGTGTCAACTCCACTAGGAGACAGAAACACTATGAAGGAGTGTCAACTCCACTAGAAGACAAAAACACTATGAAGGAGTGTCAACTCCACTAGGAGACAGAAACACTATGAAGGAGTGTCAACTCCACTAGGAGACAGAAACACTATGAAGGAGTGTCAACTCCACTAGGAGACAGAAACACTATGAAGGAGTGTCAACTCCACTAGGAGACAGAAACACTATGAAGGAGTGTCAACTCAACTAGAAGACAGAAACACTATGAAGGAGTGTCAACTCCACTAGAAGACAGAAACACTATGAAGGAGTGTCAACTCCACTAGAAGACAGAAACACTATGAAGGAGTGTCAACTCCACTAGGAGACAGAAACACTATGAAGGAGTGTCAACTCCACTAGAAGACAGAAACACTATGAAGGAGTGTCAACTCCACTAGAAGACAGAAACACTATGAAAGAGTGTCAACTCCACTAGGAGACAGAAACACTATGAAGGAGTGTCAACTCCACTAGGAGACAGAAACACTATGAAGGAGTGTCAACTCCACTAGGAGACAGAAACACTATGAAGGAGTGTCAACTCCACTAGGAGACAGAAACACTATGAAGGAGTGTCAACTCCACTAGAAGACAAAAACACTATGAAGGAGTGTCAACTCCACTAGGAGACAGAAACACTATGAAGGAGTGTCAACTCCACTAGGAGACAGAAACACTATGAAGGAGTGTCAACTCCACTAGGAGACAGAAACACTATGAAGGAGTGTCAACTCCACTAGGAGACAGAAACACTATGAAGGAGTGTCAACTCAACTAGAAGACAGAAACACTATGAAGGAGTGTCAACTCCACTAGAAGACAGAAACACTATGAAGGAGTGTCAACTCCACTAGAAGACAGAAACACTATGAAGGAGTGTCAACTCCACTAGGAGACAGAAACACTATGAAGGAGTGTCAACTCCACTAGGAGACAGAAACACTATGAAGGAGTGTCAACTCCACTAGGAGACAGAAACACTATGAAGGAGTGTCAACTCCACTAGGAGACAGAAACACTATGAAGGAGTGTCAACTCCACTAGGAGACAGAAACACTATGAAGGAGTGTCAACTCCACTAGGAGACAGAAACACTATGAAGGAGTGTCAACTCCACTAGAAGACAGAAACACTATGAAGGAGTGTCAACTCCACTAGGAGACAGAAACACTATGAAGGAGTGTCAACTCCACTAGGAGACAGAAACACTATGAAGGAGTGTCAACTCCACTAGAAGACAGAAACACTATGAAGGAGTGTCAACTCCCCTAGAAGACAGAAACACTATGAAGGAGTGTCAACTCCACTAGGAGACAGAAACACTATGAAGGAGTGTCAACTCCACTAGAAGACAGAAACACTATGAAGGAGTGTCAACTCCCCTAGGAGACAGAAACACTATGAAGGAGTGTCAACTCCCCTAGGAGACAGAAACACTATGAAGGAGTGTCAACTCCACTAGGAGACAGAAACACTATGAAGGAGTGTCAACTCCCCTAGGAGACAGAAACACTATGAAGGAGTGTCAACTCCACTAGGAGACAGAAACACTATGAAGGAGTGTCAACTCCACTAGGAGACAGAAACACTATGAAGGAGTGTCAACTCCACTAGAAGACAGAAACACTATGAAGGAGTGTCAACTCCACTAGGAGACAGAAACACTATGAAGGAGTGTCAACTCCACTAGGAGACAGAAACACTATGAAGGAGTGTCAACTCCACTAGGAGACAGAAACACTATGAAGGAGTGTCAACTCCACTAGGAGACAGAAACACTATGAAGGAGTGTCAACTCCACTAGAAGACAGAAACACTATGAAGGAGTGTCAACTCCCCTAGGAGACAGAAACACTATGAAGGAGTGTCAACTCCCCTAGGAGACAGAAACACTATGAAGGAGTGTCAACTCCACTAGGAGACAGAAACACTATGAAGGAGTGTCAACTCCCCTAGGAGACAGAAACACTATGAAGGAGTGTCAACTCCACTAGGAGACAGAAATACTATGAAGGAGTGTCAACTCCACTAGGAGACAGAAATACTATGAAGGAGTGTCAACTCCACTAGGAGACAGAAACACTATGAAGGAGTGTCAACTCCCCTAGAAGACAGAAACACTATGAAGGAGTGTCAACTCAACTCCCCTAGAAGGAGACAGAAACACTATGAAGGAGTGTCAACTCCACTAGGAGACAGAAACACTATGAAGGAGTGTCAACTCCACTAGGAGACAGAAACACTATGAAGGAGTGTCAACTCCACTAGGAGACAGAAACACTATGAAGGAGTGTCAACTCCACTAGGAGACAGAAACACTATGAAGGAGTGTCAACTCCACTAGGAGACAGAAACACTATGAAGGAGTGTCAACTCCACTAGAAGACAGAAACACTATGAAGGAGTGTCAACTCCACTAGGAGACAGAAACACTATGAAGGAGTGTCAACTCCACTAGGAGACAGAAACACTATGAAGGAGTGTCAACTCCACTAGAAGACAGAAACACTATGAAGGAGTGTCAACTCCACTAGGAGACAGAAACACTATGAAGGAGTGTCAACTCCACTAGGAGACAGAAACACTATGAAGGAGTGTCAACTCAACTCCCCTAGAAGGAGACAGAAACACTATGAAGGAGTGTCAACTCCACTAGGAGACAGAAACACTATGAAGGAGTGTCAACTCCACTAGGAGACAGAAACACTATGAAGGAGTGTCAACTCAACTCCCCTAGAAGGAGACAGAAACACTATGAAGGAGTGTCAACTCCACTAGGAGACAGAAACACTATGAAGGAGTGTCAACTCCACTAGAAGACAGAAACACTATGAAGGAGTGTCAACTCCACTAGGAGACAGAAACACTATGAAGGAATGTCAACTCCACTAGGAGACAGAAACACTATGAAGGAGTGTCAACTCCACTAGAAGACAGAAACACTATGAAGGAGTGTCAACTCCACTAGGAGACAGAAACACTATGAAGGAGTGTCAACTCCACTAGGAGACAGAAACACTATGAAGGAGTGTCAACTCCACTAGGAGACAGAAACACTATGAAGGAGTGTCAACTCCACTAGGAGACAGAAACACTATGAAGGAGTGTCAACTCCACTAGGAGACAGAAACACTATGAAGGAGTGTCAACTCCACTAGGAGACAGAAACACTATGAAGGAGT
>NC_092097.1:59570457-59682378 GCF_045679555.1 Salvelinus alpinus
AGTACCTTCTCCTCCATACAGCTAGACTGACCATAACAGCTGAAACAGAGCAGTACCTTCTCCTCCATACAGCTAGACTGACCATAACAGCTGAAACAGAGCAGTACCTTCTCCATACAGCTAGACTGACCATACCAGCTGAAACAGAGCAGTACCTTCTCCATACAGCTAGACTGACCATAACAGCTGAAACAGAGCAGTACCTTCTTCTCCATACAGCTAGACTGACCATACCAGCTGAAACAGAGCAGTACCTTCTCCATACAGCTAGACTGACCATACCAGCTGAAACAGAGCAGTACCTTCTCCATACAGCTAGACTGACCATAACAGCTGAAACAGAGCAGTACCTTCTCCATACAGCTAGACTGACCAGACCAGCTGAAACAGAGCAGTACCTTCTCCATACAGCTAGACTGACCATAACAGCTGAAACAGAGCAGTACCTTCTTCTCCATACAGCTAGACTGACCATAACAGCTGAAACAGAGCAGTACCTTCTCCATACAGCTAGACTGACCAGACCAGCTGAAACAGAGCAGTACCTTCTCCATACAGCTAGACTGACCATAACAGCTGAAACAGAGCAGTACCTTCTTCTCCATACAGCTAGACTGACCATAACAGCTGAAACAGAGCAGTACCTTCTCCATACAGCTAGACTGACCAGACCAGCTGAAACAGAGCAGTACCTTCTCCTCCATACAGCTAGACTGACCATAACAGCTGAAACAGAGCAGTACCTTCTTCTCCATACAGCTAGACTGACCATACCAGCTGAAACAGAGCAGTACCTTCTCCATACAGCTAGACTGACCATACCAGCTGAAACAGAGCAGTACCTTCTCCATACAGCTAGACTGACCAGACCAGCTGAAACAGAGCAGTACCTTCTCCATACAGCTAGACTGACCATAACAGCTGAAACAGAGCAGTACCTTCTTCTCCATACAGCTAGACTGACCATAACAGCTGAAACAGAGCAGTACCTTCTTCTCCATACAGCTAGACTGACCATAACAGCTGAAACAGAGCAGTACCTTCTCCATACAGCTAGACTGACCAGACCAGCTGAAACAGAGCAGTACCTTCTCCTCCATACAGCTAGACTGACCATAACAGCTGAAACAGAGCAGTACCTTCTTCTCCATACAGCTAGACTGACCATACCAGCTGAAACAGAGCAGTACCTTCTCCATACAGCTAGACTGACCATACCAGCTGAAACAGAGCAGTACCTTCTCCATACAGCTAGACTGACCATAACAGCTGAAACAGAGCAGTACCTTCTCCATACAGCTAGACTGACCAGACCAGCTGAAACAGAGCAGTACCTTCTCCATACAGCTATACTGACCATAACAGCTGAAACAGAGCAGTACCTTCTTCTCCATACAGCTAGACTGACCATAACAGCTGAAACAGAGCAGTACCTTCTCCATACAGCTAGACTGACCATACCAGCTGAAACAGAGCAGTACCTTCTTCTCCATACAGCTAGACTGACCATAACAGCTGAAACAGAGCAGTACCTTCTCCTCCATACAGCTAGACTGACCATAACAGCTGAAACAGAGCAGTACCTTCTCCATACAGCTAAACTGACCATACCAGCTGAAACAGAGCAGTACCTTCTCCTCCATACAGCTAGACTGACCATAACAGCTGAAACAGAGCAGTACCTTCTCCATACAGCTAGACTGACCATACCAGCTGAAACAGAGCAGTACCTTCTCCATACAGCTAGACTGACCATACCAGCTGAAACAGAGCAGTACCTTCTCCATACAGCTAGACTGACCATACCAGCTGAAACAGAGCAGTACCTTCTCCTCCATACAGCTAGACTGACCATAACAGCTGAAACATAGCAGTACCTTCTCCTCCATACAGCTAGACTGACCATAACAGCTGAAACAGAGCAGTACCTTCTCCATACAGCTAGACTGACCATACCAGCTGAAACAGAGCAGTACCTTCTCCATACAGCTAGACTGACCATAACAGCTGAAACAGAGCAGTACCTTCTTCTCCATACAGCTAGACTGACCATACCAGCTGAAACAGAGCAGTACCTTCTCCATACAGCTAGACTGACCATACCAGCTGAAACAGAGCAGTACCTTCTCCATACAGCTAGACTGACCATAACAGCTGAAACAGAGCAGTACCTTCTCCATACAGCTAGACTGACCAGACCAGCTGAAACAGAGCAGTACCTTCTCCATACAGCTAGACTGACCATAACAGCTGAAACAGAGCAGTACCTTCTTCTCCATACAGCTAGACTGACCATAACAGCTGAAACAGAGCAGTACCTTCTTCTCCATACAGCTAGACTGACCATAACAGCTGAAACAGAGCAGTACCTTCTCCATACAGCTAGACTGACCATAACAGCTGAAACAGAGCAGTACCTTCTTCTCCATACAGCTAGACTGACCATAACAGCTGAAACAGAGCAGTACCTTCTCCATACAGCTAGACTGACCATAACAGCTGAAACAGAGCAGTACCTTCTCCATACAGCTAGACTGACCATAACAGCTGAAACAGAGCAGTACCTTCTTCTCCATACAGCTAGACTGACCATACCAGCTGAAACAGAGCAGTACCTTCTCCATACAGCTAGACTGACCATAACAGCTGAAACAGAGCAGTACCTTCTCCATACAGCTAGACTGACCAGACCAGCTGAAACAGATCAGTACCTTCTCCATACAGCTAGACTGACCATAACAGCTGAAACAGAGCAGTACCTTCTCCATACAGCTAGACTGACCAGACCAGCTGAAACAGAGCAGTACATTCTTCTCCATACAGCTAGACTGACCATACCAGCTGAAACAGAGCAGTACCTTCTCCATACAGCTAGACTGACCATACCAGCTGAAACAGAGCAGTACCTTCTCCATACAGCTAGACTGACCATAACAGCTGAAACAGAGCAGTACCTTCTCCATACAGCTAGACTGACCATACCAGCTGAAACAGAGCAGTACCTTCTTCTCCATACAGCTAGACTGACCATAACAGCTGAAACAGAGCAGTACCTTCTCCATACAGCTAGACTGACCAGACCAGCTGAAACAGAGCAGTACATTCTTCTCCATACAGCTAGACTGACCATACCAGCTGAAACAGAGCAGTACCTTCTCCATACAGCTAGACTGACCATACCAGCTGAAACAGAGCAGTACCTTCTCCATACAGCTAGACTGACCATAACAGCTGAAACAGAGCAGTACCTTCTTCTCCATACAGCTAGCCTGACCATACCAGCTGAAACAGAGCAGTACCTTCTCCATACAGCTAGACTGACCATACCAGCTGAAACAGAGCAGTACCTTCTCCATACAGCTAGACTGACCATACCAGCTGAAACAGAGCAGTACCTTCTCCATACAGCTAGACTGACCATAACAGCTGAAACAGAGCAGTACCTTCTCCATACAGCTAGACTGACCATACCAGCTGAAACAGAGCAGTACCTTCTTCTCCATACAGCTAGACTGACCATAACAGCTGAAACAGAGCAGTACCTTCTCCATACAGCTAGACTGACCATACCATCTGAAACAGAGCAGTACCTTCTCCATACAGCTAGACTGACCATAACAGCTGAAACAGAGCAGTACCTTCTCCATACAGCTAGACTGACCATAACAGCTGAAACAGAGCAGTACCTTCTTCTCCATACAGCTAGACTGACCATAACAGCTGAAACAGAGCAGTACCTTCTCCATACAGCTAGACTGACCATACCATCTGAAACAGAGCAGTACCTTCTCCATACAGCTAGACTGACCATAACAGCTGAAACAGAGCAGTACCTTCTCCATACAGCTAGACTGACCATACCAGCTGAAACAGAGCAGTACCTTCTCCATACAGCTAGACTGACCATAACAGCTGAAACAGAGCAGTACCTCAAAGCACTTCATGATGACAGGTAATAGTTTTTGTAGTCTAGTCCATTAAATAAATATATTATATTTATTTAACTTTTATTTACACTAGGCATGTCAGTTAAGAACAAATTCTTATTTATAATGACAGCCTACCCCAGTCAAACCCTAACGACGCTGGGCCAATTGTGCGCCGCCCTATGGGACTCCCAATCACAGCCAGTTGTGATACAGCCTGGAATGGAACCAGGGTCTGTAGTGACGCCTCTAGCACTGAGATGCAGTGCCTTAGACCGCTGTGATACAGCCTGGAATGGAACCAGGGTCTGTAGTGACGCCTCTAGCACTGAGATGCAGTGCCTTAGACCGCTGTGATACAGCCTGGAATGGAACCAGGGTCTGTAGTGACGCCTCTAGCACTGAGATGCAGTGCCTTAGACCGCTGTGATACAGCCTGGAATGGAACCAGGGTCTGTAGTGACGCCTCTAGCACTGAGATGCAGTGCCTTAGACCGCTGTGATACAGCCTGGAATGGAACCAGGGTCTGTAGTGACTCCTCTAGCACTGAGATGCAGTGCCTTAGACCGCTGTGATACAGCCTGGAATCGAACCAGGGTCTGTAGTAACGCCTCTATCACTGAGATGCAGTGCCTTAGACCGCTGCGCCACTCGGGAGCCTTAAATATCTTATAAAGATAATAGTGTTTGTAAGATGGTTAGTTGTTTTTATATTTATTTGGTGTTTAAGTTCATCATTTAAGTTTAAATCCTTCATTCTGTGTGTCCGTAGGACGGTGTATGTGCGTGCAGGCAAGCGAGTGTGTGTCTCTCTTTCCGGGTCTTTTCGTTTTCAGTTCTATAAGAAATTATCCCTTTGTCCCACCGTTTAAGACACTTGTTGATGCATGGTGTGGTGTAGAATTTCCCTTAAATGCTCCGGTAAACATTGGGCTTACGCTGGGAAACAAAGCACTGACTTTAAAGAGAGCTTTCAAAAGCAACCTCCCTCCCCTCCTACAGCATGTAAACAGAGTAATTGTCCTTGGGAGACTCCCAGCTCCAGCTGAACACAATTATACACCTCACATATACAGTACCAGTCAAAAGTTAGGACACACCTACTCATTCAAGGGTTTTCCTTTATTTTTGCTATTTTCTTCATTGTAGAATGGTAGTGAAGACATCACAACTATGAAATAACACATATGGAATCATGTATTAACCAAAAATTTTTAAATATATTTTAGATTGAGATTCCTCAAAAATAGCCACCCTTTGCCTTGATGACAGCTTTGCACACTATTGGCATTCTCTCAACCAGCTTCCATGAGGTAGTCATCTGGAATGCATTTCAATTAACAGGTGCGCCTTGTTAAAAGTACATTTGTGGAATTTATTTTCTTCTTAATGCATTTGAGCCAATCAGTTGTGTTGTGACAAGGTAGGGGTGGTATACAGAAGATAGCCCTATTTGGTAAAAGACCAAGTCCATATTATGGCAAGAACAGCTCAAATAAGCAAAGAGAAATGACAGTCCATCATTACTTTAAGACATGAATGTCAGTCATTCCGAAACATTTCAGTTGCAAAAATCATCAAGCGCTGTGATGAAACTGGCTCTCCCAAATAAATGCTTCACAGAGTTCAAGTAACAGACACATCTCAAAATCAACTTTTCAGGTTGAATTCCTGCAAAGAAACCACTACTAAAGGACACCAATAAGAAAAAGAGACTTGCTTGGGCCAAGAAACACGAGCAACGGACATTAGACTGGTGGAAATCTGCCCTTTGGTCTGATGAGTCCAATTTTAGATTTTTGTTTCCAACCGCCGTTTCTTTGTGAGATGCAGAGTAGGTGAACGGATGATCTCAGCATGTGTGGTTCCCACCGTGAAGCATGGAGGAGGAGGTGTGATAGTGTGGAGGTGCTTTGCTGGTGACACTGTCAGTGATTTATTTAGTATTCAAGGCACACTTGACCAGCATGACTACCACAGAATTCTGCAGTGATATGCCATCCCATCTGGTTTGCGCTTAGTGGGACTATCATTTGTTTTTCAACAGGACAATGACCCAACACACCTACAGGCTGTGTAAGGGCTATTTGAAGGAGAGTGATGGAGTGCTGCATCAGATGGCCTGGCCTCCACAATCACCCGACCTCAACTCAATTGAGATGGTTTGGGATGAGTTGGACTGCAGAGTGAAGGAAATGCAGCCAACAAGTGCTCAGCATATGTGGGAACTCCTTCAAGACTGTTGGAAAAGCATTCCTCATGAAGCTGGTTGAGAGAATGCCAAGAGTGTGCAAAGCTGTCATCAAGGCAAAGGGTAGCTTCTATGAAGAATTTCAAATACAAAATGTATTTGTTTAACACTTTTTTGGTTGCTACATGATTCCATATATGTTATTTCATAGTTTTGATGTCTTCACTATTATGATACAATGTAAATCAAATCCAATTGTATTGGCCACACACATGGTTAGCAGATGTTATTGCGAGTGTAGAAAAACGCTCGTGCTTCTAGTTATGACAGTGCAGCAATATCTAACAATTCCACAACAAATACCTAATACATACAAATCTAAGTAAGGAACGGGTAGCTCATGACTGAGGGGTAGCTTATGACTGGCGGTCGGCTCTGGCGGCTCCTGACTGGCGGGCGGCCCTGGCGGCTCCTGACTGGCGGGCGGCTCTGGCGGCTCCTGACTGGCGGGCGGCTCTGGCGGCTCCTGACTGGCGGGCGGCTCTTGCGGCTCCTGACTGGCGGGCGGCTCTGGCGGCTCCTGACTGGCGGGCGGCTCTGGCGGCTCCTGACTGGCGGGCGGCTCTGGCGGCTCCTGACTGACGGACGGCTCCCCCAATACATTTTTTGGGGCTGCCTCTCGGGCTTCCTACCGCGCCGCCGTGCTCGTTTCACCAACTCCATTCTCATGTATCCCTCCTCGCACTGCTCCAGCGAATCCCAGGCGGGCTCCGGCACTCTCCCTGGGTCGACCGCCCACCTGTCTATCTCTTCCCAAGTTGTATAGTCCAGATTCTGCTCCCATGTCCAGAAATCCTGACATCGCTGCCTCTCCTGCTCCTGCCTGTTACACTCTGCTTGGACCTTGGTTGGTGAGTTATTCTGTCACGAACGTCGTAATCCTCCTCGTCTGAGGAGGAGTAAGGATCGGACCAAAGCGCAGCGTGGTTTGATGAATACATACTGGATTTATTTAACGAAGACAAAAAACACTAAACAAACTTACAAAGCAACAAAACGAACGTGACGCTATATAACGAAAGTGCAAACACAAGCAACCAACGTATAGACAATAACCCACAACCCACAATACAAAACAGGCTACCTAAATATGGTTCCCAATCAGAGACAACACAAAACACCTGCCTCTGATTGAGAACCATATCAGGCCAAACACATAGAAATAGACAAACCAGACATACAACATAGAATGCCCACACAGATCACACCCTGACCAAACAAAAACATACAAAACAAACTATGGTCAGGGCGTGACAGAGGAAGGATATGCAAACATTAGTAAAGGGATTTAATTAAAGTGACTAGTGACACCATTATTAAATCCATTTATTAAAGTGTCCAGTGATTTGCGTCTGTATGTTGGCAGCAGGCTCTCCAGCTGGTCTCCGCTCTGAGGACGCGGCTAGTGATGCCATCTGGGCCGGTGGCCTTGCGAGGGTTAACACGTTTAAATGTTTTACTCACGTTGGCCACGTTGAAGGAGAGCCCACAGTCTTTGGTAGCGGCCGTGTCGGTGGCACTGTATTGTCTTTAAAGCGCGCAAAGAAGTTGTTTAATTTGCCTGGAAGTGAGACATCGATGTGCGCGACAGGGCTGGTTTTCTTTTTGTAATCAGTGATTGTCTGTAGATCACTGTTTGTTATCGGTCATGTTTGCAGTCGCCTTGCCATAATTAAATGCGGTGGTTCATGCTTTCAGTTTTGCGCGAATGCTGCCATCAGTCCATGGTTTCTGGTTTGGGTAGGTTTTAATGGTCACAGTGGATACAACATCTCCAATGCACTTCCTAATGAACTCACTCACCGAGTCAGCGTATATGTTGATGTTATTGTCTGAGGCTACCCGGAACATATCCCAGTCCACATGATCTAAGCACTTTTTAAGCGTGGAATCCAATTGGTCAGACCAGTGTTGGATAGCCCTAAGCACGGGCGCGATCTGTTTCAGTTTCTGCCTATAGGATGGGAGCAACAAGATGGAGTCGTGGTCAGATTTGCCGAAGGGAGGGCGGGGGAGGGCCTTGTATGCATTGCGGAAGTTAGAGTAGCAGTGGTCCAGTGTTTTGCTCGAGTGAGTACTACAATCAATGTGCTGGTAGAATTTAGGTAGCCTTGTTCTCAAATTAGCTTTGTTAAAATCCCCAGCTACAATAAATGCCGCCTCAGGATATATGGTTTCCAGTTTGCATAGAGTCCAGTGAAGTTCTTTCAGGGCTGTCGAGGTATCTACTTGGGGGTGGGATATACACGGCTGTGACTATAATCAAAGAGAATTCTCTTGGTAGATAATGCGGTCGGCATTTTATTGCAAGGAATTCTAGGTCAGGTGAACAAAAGGACTTAAGTTCCTGTTTGTTGTTATGATTACACCATGAGTCGTTAATCATAAGGCATAAACCCCCACCCTTCTTCTTACCAGAGATGTTTGTTTCTGTCTGCGCGATGCATGAAGAAACCGGGTGGCTGTACCGACTCTGACAACATATCCAGAGTGAGCCATGTTTCCATGAAACAGAGAATGTTACAATCTCTGGAAGGCAACTCGTGCCCTGATTTCGTCCACCTTGTTGTCTAGAGACTGGACATTGCCGAGTGGTATGCTCGGGAGCGGTGGATGTTGTGCTCTCCTTCTAAGTCTGACCAGGAGGCCGCTCCGTCTGCCTCTCCTGTGGCGATGACGTTGTTTTGGGTCGGCCTCTGGGATTAGAACCGATGTCCACGGTGGAGGTCCGAACGAAGGATTCACTTCGGGAAAGTCGTATTCCTGGTCATAATGTTGGTAAGTTGACGTCATTCTTATATCCAATAGTTCTTCCCGGCTGTATGTTATAAGACTTAAGATTTTCTGTTGTAACAATGTAAGAAATAATACATAATAAAACAAATTACTGCAGTTTCCTCAGGACGTGAAGTGAGGCGACCATCTATGTCGGCGCCATATCTATATATGAATATATATCTGTATCTATATATCTACATAACTGTATCTATATTTTAATATATATCTGTATCTATATATCTGTATCTATATATCTATATCTATATATCTACATATCTGTATCTATATTTGAATATATATCTGTATCTATATATCTATATATATCTGTATCTATATATCTATATATATCTGTATCTATATATCTATATATCTGTATCTATATATCTGTATCTATATATCTATATCTATATATCTATATATATCTGTATCTATATATCTATATATATCTGTATCTATATATCTATATATCTGTATCTATATATCTATATATCTGTATCTATATATCTATATATCTGTATCTATATATCTATATATATCTGTATCTATATTTGATGTATCTTTATTTTAATGAATAGAAATAAAAGCAGAAATAAATTCAAATCAATTAAAACAATAATTATACTAATAATAACGTTAATTTATGTCCTGTAAAGTTAAAACAAAAACATTGACGGGTGTGTCTGTGTTTCCAGCCTCAATGTGTCGCTGGCCTCAGCATACATCCCAAATGGGCCCTATTCCCTATATAGTGCACTACTTTAGATCAGGGCCCTATTCCCTATATAGTGCACTACTTTTGACCAGGGCCCTATTCCCTATATAGTGCACTACTTTAGACCAGGGCCCTATTCCCTATATAGTGCACTACTTTTGACCAGGGCCCTATTCCCTATATAGTGCACTACTTTAGACCAGGGCCCTATTCCCTATATAGTGCACTACTTTAGACCAGGGCCCTATTCCCTATATAGTGCACTACTTTAGACCATGGCCCTATTCCCTATATAGTGCACTACTTTTGACCAGGGCCCTATTCCCTATATAGTGCACTACTTTTGACCACTGTAGGGAACAGTGTGTCATCTGAGATTCTTAGTGTTCTGAGTGTTTACAGGCCTCATCACAGATGGGTGTGGCTGAGTGTTTACAGGCCTCATCACAGATGGGTGTGTCTGAGTGTTTACAGGCCTCATCACAGATGGGTGTGGCTGAGTGTTTACAGGCCTCATCACAGATGGGTGTGGCTGAGTGTTTACAGGCCTCATCACACAGTTAAAGGTGTTTTACTACGTCCTCGGGGTTGGTGGTTCCTGTACTGAGTGAAACGCTTGACGCCCTTTTATTATGATGTCACAATAAAATGAGAAACCCTTTTCTAGCTGATTGGGTTTTACTTAATTCAATATTGTTTCCTTCTTATGGACGTAGACAGGTTCTGTTCTTACCGATCTGTTGCTGAGGTAGTTTAATGATTATGGTCACGGTTGTTGTTGCATCACTGGGTCAGTTTTCAGAGTGAATTATAGAAAGGGAACTATAGAGAGTGAAGTATAGAGAGGGAATTATAGAGAGGGAATTATAGAGAGGGAATTATAGAAAGGGAACTATAGAGAGTGAAGTATAGAGAGGGAATTATAGAGAGGGAATTATAGAAAGGGAACTATAGAGAGTGAAGTATAGAGAGGGAATTATAGAGAGGGAATTATAGAAAGGGAAGTATAGAGAGGGAAGTATAGAGAGTGAATTATAGAAAGTGAATTATAGAAAGGGAATTATAGAAAGTGAATTATAGAAAGTGAATTATAGAAAGGGAACTATAGAAAGGGAACTATAGAGAGGAAGGTATAGAGAGTGAATTATAGAAAGGGAATTATAGAAAGGGAATTATAGAGAGTGAATTATAGAAAGTGAATTATAGAGAGTGAATTATAGAAAGGGAATTATAGAAAGGGAATTATAGAGAGTGAATTATAGAGAGTGAATTATAGAGAGTGAATTATAGGAATATCTTAAGCATCAGTCAGTCAGGGGGCTGATCAAGGCTTGGCTGACTTCTGTTAAGCAGCTGTCACAGTGTTCTGTGTAGCCCTGTGTCCAGCCCAGCTGTTCAGTATATTTTTGGACAATTTGTATATATACATTTTTTTGGGGGACAGTTTGTGTATTTCTGCTATTGGACAGTTTTGGGGAAAATGTAAGTATTTCCCTTTTTTTAAATATATTTTGTATGATAAATCGATTTCTATTTGTTTATACTTTCAACCTCTCATCTAAACAATGCCTGTTCTTTTGTGTGTGTGTGTGTGTGTGGGTGGGTGGGTGTGTGTAGTCAGTAATATACCCAGGCCACTGAGGGTTCAACAGGACTGTCCTTATGGGGCTCGCCCTTCGCTGTCATGACAACGGAGGGCGAGCCCACCCATCAAGGATAGTCATGACAGCGAGGCCTGTCCTTGATGGGTGGGCTCGCCCTTCGCTGTCATGACAGGCCTCTCCTTGAAGTGTGTAAAGAATTAAGGATGAGTTGTGTTTCCCAGTTTAGTTTTTCAGACCTGTCAAAGATTAAAGAAATGCCCATCAACTCACCATGAAAACATGTTCGGGACAGAAACGAACCTGTAGTTTCCTCCAACACCATGACTACTGCTCCAGAAACTAACCTGTAGTTTCCTCCATCACCATGACTACTGCTCCAGAGACTAACCTGTAGTTTCCTCCATCACCATGACTACTGCTCCAGAGACTAACCTGTAGTTTCCTCCAACACCATGACTACTGCTCCAGAAACTAACCTGTAGTTTCCTCCATCACCATGACTACTGCTCCAGAGACTAACCTGTAGTTTCCTCCATCACCATGACTACTGCTCCATAAACTAACCTGTAGTTTCCTCCATCACCATGACTACTGCTCCAGAGACTAACCTGTAGTTTCCTCCAACACCATGACTACTGCTCCAGAGACTAACCTGTAGTTTCCTCCAACACCATGACTACTGCTCCAGAAACTAACCTGTAGTTTCCTCCAACACCATGACTACTGCTCCAGAGACTAACCTGTAGTTTCCTCCATCACCATGACTACTGCTCCAGAGACTAACCTGTAGTTTCCTCCAACACCATGACTACTGCTCCAGAAACTAACCTGTAGTTTCCTCCATCACCATGACTACTGCTCCAGATGCTAACCTATAGTTTCCTCCATCACCATGACTACTGCTCCAGAAACTAACCTGTAGTTTCCTCCATCACCATGACTACTGCTCCAGAAACTAACCTGTAGTTTCCTCCAACACCATGACTACTGCTCCAGAGCCTAACCTGTAGTTTCCTCCAACACCATGACTACTGCTCCAGAGACTAACCTGTAGTTTCCTCCAACACCATGACTACTGCTCCAGAAACTAACCTGTAGTTTCCTCCATCACCATGACTACTGCTCCAGAGACTAACCTGTAGTTTCCTCCAACACCATGACTACTGCTCCAGAGACTAACCTGTAGTTTCCTCCAACACCATGACTACTGCTCCAGAGACTAACCTGTAGTTTCCTCCAACACCATGACTACTGCTCCAGAGACTAACCTGTAGTTTCCTCCAACACCATGACTACTGCTCCAGAGACTAACCTGTAGTTTCCTCCATCACCATGACTACTGCTCCAGAGACTAACCTGTAGTTTCCTCCAACACCATGACTACTGCTCCAGAGACTAACCTGTAGTTTCCTCCAACACCATGACTACTGCTCCAGAGACTAACCTGTAGTTTCCTCCAACACCATGACTACTGCTCCAGAGACTAACCTGTAGTTTCCTCCAACACCATGACTACTGCTCCAGAGACTAACCTGTAGTTTCCTCCAACACCATGACTACTGCTCCAGAGACTAACCTGTAGTTTCCTCCAACACCATGACTACTGCTCCAGAGACTAACCTGTAGTTTCCTCCAACACCATGACTACTGCTCCAGAGACTAACCTGTAGTTTCCTCCAACACCATGACTACTGCTCCAGAGACTAACCTGTAGTTTCCTCCATCACCATGACTACTGCTCCAGAGACTAACCTGTAGTTTCCTCCATCACCATGACTACTGCTCCAGAGACTAACCTGTAGTTTCCTCCAACACCATGACTACTGCTCCAGAGACTAACCTGTAGTTTCCTCCATCACCATGACTACTGCTCCAGAGACTAACCTGTAGTTTCCTCCATCACCATGACTACTGCTCCAGAGACTAACCTGTAGTTTCCTCCATCACCATGACTACTGCTCCAGAGACTAACCTGTAGTTTCCTCCATCACCATGACTACTGCTCCAGAGACTTATTCTGCAATGTTTCTCTTAAGGTGTAAAAAAAAGCATTCACCTGATGTTGCAAGAACATTCCCACATTTCATCTGTTCTTTAAAAGTTCCTAAAACATTTCTTGAGGTTGTCTGGAACATTGTGGGGTTATGACAAGAGTTAGGTTCCCAAAACACTAAAACTGTCCACTTCTGCTGACATTCATATCATTCAGACGTAACGTTCTCTTGATGTTGCAAGAATGTTGCCAGAACAATTCATGATATATTAAAATGTTCCCATCCTCTTCATATGATATGTACCTTTAACACTATTTGATAATTTTCTATGAATGAAATTAAAATGGCATGTGTTTATATCACCTACGGTACAGTCCTCAAATGTGAATTGCCTAACCCTAACCCTAAATCTGGAGAGAAACACAATGGGGATGTCTACCAATCTGCTGTAACCCTCCTGCTGTGTTCCGGTCAAATTGATGGTACATTTTATCTGATTGTCATGACCTTGTCCACACAGGGTATCTGAACACACAAAATACATTTTGATGATTTTCATTACATTTTGGGTGTTTTATTTAACTTTTGTACACCTGTGGTGTTCACCGGTCAAAAATGACCTGTCATTAGAAATTAATGGGTGAGAGTACAATTAGTGTATTAAATTGAGTTCAGGCACATGCCCATTCATCAGATGGACACACTTCCTCTCCCAGACCCCCACGTGCATGCGTGTTTGAGCACACATACACACACCTCACACGGCTTCCATGGCAACCTCCACGGGAACCAGACCTGTTGGCATTCCCACAAACAATTGCAACATTGTTTCAATAATATATAGAACTTTTCTCACAGCTCTGGTATATAAAGCTTTTCTGAGGCCTTCTTCACAATTCATTCTGTAGCAGCACAATGACCAAACGATATACTGTATGTGAGGCTCTTGATCATATCTTTGATCATGACACTGGTGAGGAGGAGAGAGTCCTTGTTAAACTTTGACACAAAGTAGTCCTGTGATGAATATCACAATATGTAGTATTTGTTAGAGTAAAAATAATCCATATATTATGCTTTTTTTCAGTCAAAGGCGAGTTGCATGCGCTCAAGTCAATGAGGCCTACAGGTCATAAATAGCAAATAGAGGTTCAAAACTGTTCACAATAACTTAATTTGATAAAAAGATCTAAAACAACATTATGTGATAATATATGTGTTATTATGGATTTATAAATCAGCTATAATGGAGCGGTCATTTTGGACCGGGAACACAGAATTAATTAGCACAACAGGAGGGTTAAGGAGATACAAATTTGCAATTTGTGAATGTTGTGGTGATGTTAGGTCAAACTTAAATATAACATTTTCCAAATGTTCTGAAGACCTCCAAGACAATGTAAAATGTCTATTGCTTGAAAATCAATGGAATTTTTGTTCAACCTGAAACAAATATTCTGAACGTTATAAAAACGGACTTATTTAATTCTTACAACATTAAGGGAATGTCGTACGCAACCTTACCTAAACATTTATAAATGTCATCACAACTGAGCAAATGTTGTTTCTTGGAAACATATCGCTTGTAATATACCCACAACATGTATGTATGTATGTATGTATGTATGTATGTATGTATGTATGTATGTATGTATGTATGTATGTATATATATGCAGTGTGTATGTATGTATGTATGTATGTATGTATGTATGTATGTATGTATGTATGTATGTATGTATGTATGTATGTATATATATGCAGTGTGTATGTATGTATGTATGTATGTATGTATGTATGTATGTATGTATGTATGTATGTATGTATGTATGTATGTATGTATGTATGTATATACAGTGGGGAGAACAAGTATTTGATACACTGCCGATTTTGCAGGTTTTCCTACTTACAAAGCATGTAGAGGTCTGTCATTTTTATCATAGGTACACTTCAACTGTGAGAGACGGAATCTAAAACAAAAATCCAGAAAATCACATTGTATGATTTTTAAGTAATTAATTTGCATTTTATTGCATGACATAAGTATTTGATACATCAGAAAACCAGAACTTAATATTTGCTACAGAAACCTTTGTTTGCAATTACAGAGATCATACGTTTCCTGTAGTTCTTGACCAGGTTTGCACACACTGCAGCAGGGATTTTGGCCCAATCCTCCATACAGACCTTCTCCAGATCCTTCAGGTTTCGGGGCTGTCGCTGGGCAATACGGACTTTCAGCTCCCTCCAAAGATTTTCTATTGGGTTCAGGTCTGGAGACTGGCTAGGCCACTCCAGGACCTTGAGATGCTTCTTACGGAGCCACTCCTTAGTTGCCCTGGCTGTGTGTTTCGGGTCGTTGTCATGCTGGAAGACCCAGCCACGACCCATCTTCAATGCTCTTACTGAGGGAAGGAGGTTGTTGGCCAAGATCTCGTGATACATGGCCCCATCCATCCTCCCCTCAATACGGTGCAGTCGTCCTGTCCCCTTTGCAGAAAAGCATCCCCAAAGAATGATGTTTCCACCTCCATGCTTCACGGTTGGGATGGTGTTCTTGGGGTTGTACTCATCCTTCTATTCCTCCAAACACGGCGAGTGGAGTTTAGAGCAAAAAGCTCTATTTTTGTCTCATCAGACCACATGACCTTCTCCCATTCCTCCTCTGGATCATCCAGATGGTCATTGGCAAACTTCAGACGGGCCTGGACATGCGCTGGCTTGAGCAGGGGGACCTTGCGTGCGCTGCAGGATTTTAATCCATGACGGCGTAGTGTGTTACTAATGGTTTTCTTTGAGACTGTGGTCCCAGCTCTCTTCAGGTCATTGACCAGGTCCTGCCGTGTAGTTCTGGGCTGATCCCTCACATTCCTCATGATCATTGATGCCCCACGAGGTGAGATCTTGCATGGAGCCCCAGACCGAGGGTGATTGGCCGTCATCTTGAACTTCTTCCATTTTCTAATAATTGTGCCAACAGTTGTTGCCTTCTCACCAAGCTGCTTGCCTATTGTCCTGTAGCCCATCCCAGCCTTGTACAGGTCTACAATTTATCCCTGATGTCCTTACACAGCTCTCTGGTCTTGGCCATTGTGGAGAGGTTGGAGTCTGTTTGATTGAGTGTGTGGACAGGTGTCTTTTATACAGGTAACGAGTTCAAACAGGTGCAGTTAATACAGGTAATGAGTGGAGAACAGGAGGGCTTCTTAAAGAAAAACTAACAGGTCTGTGAGAGCCGGAATTCTTACTGGTTGGTAGGTGATCAAATACTTATGTCATGCAATAAAATGCAAATTAATTACTTAAAAATCATACAATGTGATTTTCTGGATTTTTGTTTTAGATTCCGTATCTCACAGTTGAAGTGTACCTATGATAAAAATTACAGACCTCTACATGCTTTGTAAGTAGGAAAACCTGCAAAATCGTCAGTGTATCAAATACTTGTTCTCCCCACTGTATATGCAGTGTGTATGTATGTATGTATGTATGTATGTATGTATGTATGTATATATATGCAGTGTGTATGTATGTATGTATGTATGTATGTATGTATGTATGTATGTATGTATGTATATGCAGTGTGTATGTATGTATGTATGTATGTATGTATGTATGTATGTATGTATGTATGTATGTATGTATGTATATGCAGTGTGTATGTATGTATGTATGTATGTATGTATGTATGTATGTATGTATGTATGTATGTATGTATGTACAGTGGGGAGCTCATCATCAAGCTCATCATTCTCACCAGGGTCTTGACCTGACTCCAATTCGGCGTCGTAACCAACTTCAATGGGCAAATTCTCAACTTCAATGGTCACTGGCATGCTGGAGAAGTGTGCTCTTCAGGGATGAATCCCGGTTTCAACCGCAGATGACAGACAGTTTGTATGGCGTCGTGTGGGCGAGTGGTTTGCTGATGTCAACATTGTGAACAGAGTGCCCCATGGTGGGGTTATGGTATGGGCAGGCATAAGCTTCAGACAACGAACACAATTGCATTTTATCGATGGTAATTTGAATGTACAGAGATATCGTGATGAGATCCTGAGACCCATTGTCGTGCCGTTCATCCACCGCCATCACCTCATGTTTCAGCATGATAATGCACGGCCCCATGTCGCAAGGATCTGTACACAATTCCTGGAAGCTGAAAATGTCCCAGTTCTTCCATGACCTGCATACTCACCAGACATGTCACCCGTTGAGCATGTTTGGGATGCTCTGGATCAACGTGTACGACAGCATGGTCCAGTTCCCACCAATATCCAGCAACTTCACACAGCCATTGAAGAGGAGTGGGACAACATTCCACAGGCCACAATCAACAGCCTGATCAACTCTATGTGAAGGAGATGTGTCACGCTGCAGGAGGCAAATGGTGGTCACAGCAGATACTGACTGGTTTTCTGATCCACACACCTACATTTTGTTTTTAATGGTATCTGTGACCAACAGATATTTTAATGGACAAAAAATAGCTTTTCTTTCAAAACAAGGACATTTCTCCCCCAAACTTTTGAACTGTAGTGTACATACATACACACTGCCTATATATACATACATACATACATACATACATACATACATACATACATACATACATACATACATACATACATACATACATACACACTGCATATATATACATACATACATACATACATCAATACATACATACATCAATACATACATACATACATACATACATACATACATACATACATACATACATACATACATACATACATACACACTGCATATACATACATACATACATACATACATACATACATACATACATACATACATACATACATACATACACACTGCATATATATACATACATACAGTGGGGAGAACAAGTATTTGATACACTGCCGATTTTGCAGGTTTTCCTACTTACAAAGCATGTAGAGGTCTGTAATTTTGATCATAGGTACACTTCAACTGTGAGAGACGGAATCTAAAACAAAAATCCAGAAAATCACATTGTATGATTTTTAAGTAATTAATTTGCATTTTATTGCATGACATAAGTATTTGATCACCTACCAACCAGTAAGAATTCCGTCTCTCACAGACCTGTTAGTTTTTCTTTAAGAAGCCCTCCTGTTCTCCACTCATTACCTGTATTAACTGCACCTGTTTGAACTCGTTACCTGTATAAAAGACACCTGTCCCTGATATCTCTGTGCATTCAAATTACCATCGATAAAATGCAATTGTGTTCGTTGTCTGAAGCTTATGCCTGCCCATACCATAACCCCACCATGGGGCACTCTGTTCACAATGTTGACATCAGCAAACCACTCGCCCACACGACGCCATACAAACTGTCTGTCATCTGCGGTTGAAACCGGGATTCATCCCTGAAGAGCACACTTCTCCAGCATGCCAGTGACCATTGAAGTTGAGAATTTGCCCATTGAAGTTGGTTACGACGCCGAATTGGAGTCAGGTCAAGACCCTGGTGAGAATGATGAGCTTCCCTGAGACGGTTTCTGACAGTTTGTGCAGAAATTCTTCGGTTGTGCAAAACCCACATTTTCATCGGCTGTCCGGGTGGCTGGTCTCAGACGGTCCTGCAGGTGAAGAAGCCGGATAAGGAGCTCCTGGGCTACCGTGGTTACTCGTGGTCAGGGGCTCAACTTTCACTGGGCACGGGTGAGACATAACACCCCCCCCCCCCCCCCCAGCATTCTGAAATTGTATTTTTTGTCCCCCCCCCAGTTTTAGCATTGCACTGTGATACAAAAAGCCGTATTGGTGTGCTTTAGGACCATGTGGATGCCTCTGAGCGGAAGGCTGTTTTTGGAGGTAAGCCATCTGTATTTAACACCGCCGCAGACACCACAAAGCATGAGGCAGCTGTTGTCTGTGTGTTGTGCTTTTTCTCTTTATTTGGCTGACAAGGTAGCTGCTGTTTGACTTAACAGAAAAACGTTGTTATTCCCAGTCAGCTCAGTCAGTAGTGTAACTTGACATGCAACATTAGCTAATGCATGTTTCATCCCCTCTCGACTGATGTTCTGTCTACAGTGAATGAGCTAGCTAGCTAGCTAATAGCTAGCACAGCCAGTTCAGCTCTAGCCTCCAGCAATCTGTCAGGTATCTAACAGCTGTTGCGTGTATAGACATGTTTGGTAGCCTGTTTGTCCTGTTTCAACAGAAGTCAATTCAATTGGCTAGTTGATGTATCATCAGAGCCAAAAGTTGCCTAACATTAGCTAGCTAACTAGCGCACTAACTTTAGCTATTATTTTTTGCCTCAATCACACTAGACCTGACTCAAATCAAATCAAATGTTATTTGTCACATGCACCGAATACAACAGGTGTAGACCTTACCGTGAAATGCTGACTTACAAGCACTTAAACAACAATGCAGTTCAAGAAAGAGATAAGGTGCGAAGGTACAGGTTAGTCAAGGTAATTTCTACATGTAGGGGTAAAGTGACTGTGCACAGATAGTAGACAGCGTGTAGCAGCGGTGTAAAAACAAATGGGGGGTGGGGGGGGGGGTAGTGTGAATGTAAACAGTCCGGGTGGGCTTTTGATTAGTTATTCATCCGTCTTATGGGGGTAGAAGCTGTTAATGAGCCTTTTGGTCCTAGACTTGGCGCTCCGGCACCGCTTGCCGTGGGGTAGCAGAGAGAACAGTCTATGAAATTGGGTGACTGGAGACTTTGACCATTTTTTTGGTCCTTCCTCTGACACCGCCTAGTAAATAGGTCCTGGATGGCAGGAAGCTTGGCCCCAGTGATGTACTGGGACATACACAGTACCCTCTGTAGTGCCTTGCGGTCAGATGCCCGAGCTGTTGCCATACCAGGTGGTGATGCAACCAGTGAGGATGCTCTCGATGGTGCAGCTGTAGACATTTTTTGGGATCTGGGGACCCATGCCAAATCTTCCTGAGTGGGAAAAGGTGTTGTCCCTCTTCACAACTGTCTTGGTGTGTTTGGACCATGACAGTTTTTTGGTGATGTGGAACTTGAAATTCTTGACCCGCTCCACTACAGCCCCATCGATGTTAATGGGGGCCTGTTTGGCCCGCCTTTTCCTGTAGTCCACAAATCAGCTCCTTTGTCTTGGTCACGTTGAGGGAGAGGTTGTTGTCCTGACACCAGGTTGTTTCATTGTTGTCGGTGATCAGGCGACCACCTTTGTGTCGTCAGCAAACTTAATGATGGTGTTGGAGTCGTGTTTGGCCACACAGTCATGGGTGAACAGGGAGTACAGGAGGGGACTGAGCACGCACCACTGAGGAGCCCCAGTGTTGAGGATCAGCGTGGCGGATGTGTTGTTACCTACCCTTACCACCAGGGGGCGGCCCGTCAGAAAGTCCAGGATCCAGTTGCAGAGGGAGGTGTTTAATCCCAGGGCCCTTAGCTTAGTGATGAGCTTTGTGGGCACTATGGTGTTGAACGCTGAGCTGCAGGCAATGAACAGCATTCTCAGATAGGTGTTCCTTTTGTCCAGGTGGGAAAGGGCAGTGTGGAGTGTGATTGAGATTGCGTCATCTGTGGATCTGTTGGGGCGGTATGCAAAATGAAGTGGGTCTAGAGTTTCTGGGATGATGGTGTTGATGTGAGCCATGACCAGCCCTTCAAAGCACTTCATGGCTACCAACTTGAGTGCTACAGGTCGGTAGTCATTTAGGCAGGTTACCTTCATGTCCTTAGGCACAGGGACTATGGTGGTCTGCTTGAAACATGTTGGTATTACAGACTCGGTCATGGCCAGGTTGAAAACATCAGTGAAGACACCTGCCAGTTGTACAGCGCATGCTCGGAGTACACGCCCTAGTAATCGGTCTGGCCCTGCAGCCTTGTGTATGTTGACCTGTTCAAAGGTCTTGCTCACACCGGCTATCGAGAGCGTTATCACACAGTCATCCGGAACAACTGGTCATCTCATGCATGCTTCAGTGTTGCTTGCCTTGAAGCGAGCATAAAAGGCATTTAGCTCGTCTGGTAGGCTCGCGTCACTGGGCAGCTCATGGCCGGGGTTTCCCTTTATAGTCCGTAACAGTTTTCAACCCCTGCCACATCCGATGAGCGTCAGAGCCGATGTAGTAGGATTCAATCTTAATCCTGTATTGATGCGTTGCCTGTTTGATGGTGCTTCTGAGGGCGTAGCGGGATTTCTTATAAGCGTCTGGATTAGTGTCCCGCTCCTTGAAAGCGGCAGCTCTAGCCTTTAGCTCAGTGCGGATGTTGACTGTAATCCATGGCTTCTGGTTGGGGTATGTACGTACAGTCACTGTAGGGACGACGTCGTCGATGCACTTATTGATGAAGCCGGTGACTGAGGTGGTGTACTCCTCAATGTCATTGGATGAATCTCGGAACATATTCCAGTCTGTGATAACAAAACAGTCCTGTGGCTTCCACATCATCTCACCACTTTCTATTGAGCGAGTCACTGCTACTTCCTGCTTTAGTTTTTGCTTGTAAGCAGGAATCAGGAGGATAGAATTATGGTCAGATTTGCCAAATGGAGGGCGAGGGAGAGCTTGTACGCGTCTCTGTGTGTGGAGTAGAGGTGGTCTAGAGTTTTTATTCCTCTGGTTGCACATGTGACAGACTGGTAGAAATGAGGGAAAATTGATTTAAGTTTCCCTGCATTAAGGTCCCCGGCCACTAGGAGCGCCGCTTCTGGATGAGCATTGTCTTGTTTGCTTATGGCCTTATACAGCTGGTTGAGTGCGGTCTTAGTGCCAGCATCGGTCTGTGGTGGTAAATAGACAGCTGAGGTATTCTAACTCGAGACTTCCTTAATATTAGAGATCGTTCACCAACTGTTGTTGACAAAGAGATACACGCTGCTAGATGTATTTCATCCATGTCCTTGTTCAGCCACGACTCCGTGAAACATATGATATTACAGTTCAGTTCTTCAGGTCCCGTTGATAGGATAGTCTCGAACGGAGCTCGTCCAGTTTATTCTCCAGTGATTGTACGTTTGCCAATACAACGGATGGCAGAGGCGGTTTATGTACTCGCTGATGTAGTTCCGTCAGGGTGACCTCACGTCGGCCTCTCTCTTACGTTGCCTTTTTCGGGTCTCTGGGATTAGGGCCTTGTCCGAGGTGAGCAGTACGTCCTGCGCCTCCGACTCGTCGAAGTAGAAATCTTCATCCAAATGGAGGTTAGCGATCGCTGTTCGGATGTCCAGAATCTCTTTTCGTTCAAAGAAAACGATGGCGTAATGTATTATGTACATTATGTACAAAAAAACAAATATCAGAATTGGTCAGGAGCCTGTAAAATAGCTGCTATGGAATGCATCTTAATTTTCTCTGTTTTCATCCTACTGTTAGATAAAAACCCTAACTAGAACTTAATGTGAATCGTTGCTAATGTTCTGAGAATGTTACCATTTTGCTGACGGGGTTCCTTCTGGCTGACGGGGTTCCTTCTGGCTGACGGGGTTCCTTCTGGCTGGCTGACGGGGTTCCTTCTGGCTGGCTGACGGGGTTCCTTCTGGCTGGCTGACGGGGTTCCTTCTGGCTGGCTGACGGGGTTCCTTCTGGCTGGCTGACGGGGTTCCTTCTGGCTGGCTGACGGGGTTCCTTCTGGCTGACGGGGTTCCTTCTGGCTGACGGGGTTCCTTCTGGCTGACGGGGTTCCTTCTGGCTGACGGGGTTCCTTCTGGCTGACGGGGTTCCTTCTGGCTGACGGGGTTCCTTCTGGCTGACGGGGTTCCTTCTGGCTGACGGGGTTCCTTCTGGCTGACGGGGTTCCTTCTGGCTGACGGGGTTCCTTCTGGCTGACGGGGTTCCTTCTGGCTGACGGGGTTCCTTCTGGCTGACGGGGTTCCTTCTGGCTGACGGGGTTCCTTCTGGCTGACGGGGTTCCTTCTGGCTGACGGGGTTCCTTCTGGCTGACTGGATTCCTTCGGGCTGACTGGATTCCTTCGGGCTGACTGGATTCCTTCGGGCTGACTGGGTTCCTTCGGGCTGACTGGGTTCCTTCGGGCTGACTGGGTTCCTTCGGGCTGACTGGGTTCCTTCGGGCTGACTGGGTTCCTTCGGGCTGACTGGGTTCCTAATCTGTGTGGAAGAGACAGAGGAGAAGAAGAGGGAAGAAAGGAAAGAGGGGGTAGAGGGTAAAGAAGAGAAAAGAGTGGAAGATCCCTGATCCTCTGTAGGAACACAAGACTGAGTGGGAATGTTTTCGTCACCAACAGAAACAGGTAACTAGAAAGTGAACGGACTAACTCTTTACCAATCACTCTTCAGTGGAATCAGATGGTACAGCCTTGAACCTGTAGAATGGAAGAAATAACAGGCAGTGCAGAGCGTGCACACACACACACACACACACACACACACACACACACACACACACACACACACACACACACACACACACACACACACACACACACACACACACACACACACACACACACACACACACACACACACACAGCAGGTCAACCACACAGGTCAGACATCTCTCCTCCAGATCAGGGACCAGCTAGGAGCACCAGAGGGCCAACAGATCACTGCTAGAGAACACCTCCCAAATTCAACGCTATTCCCTATGTAGTGCACTACTTTTGACCGGTGCCCTAAAGGGTAGTATTCAGTGCCCAGCGGGCTCAGGTCAATAGTAGTGCCCTATGTAGGGAATAATGTTCCATTTGGGCCACAGACATAGAGGCCTGCTGCTGGCCACTCACATCTGGAATCACTATTCAACACACAATGACCATGAATGCCGTTTAAGTCTAACACTCAGCATACACAGTGTTCAGAGCAGTGATGGTTAAATTGTGATCCCACTTGCCCTTTCAAGGGAACCAATATTTAGAGCCACAAACAACTGACAGAGAAGAGAAATGGAGACATCATAGAGCTGAGGAAACAAACTAAATGACGGCACGAAAAAGGAATCATCTTCTGGTCTTCAAATGAGGATTGGGGATTAAATGGGGATTGTTAATCACAGAAATCAAGGGTTTTTTCAAAAACTATATTCTTAAAATAATCATGAGCATGTATTTAATTTTGTTTTCACCCTAAAAACTAAGAGTGATCTTATAATACAAAAAAAGAGGATACTGCAGTACACAGGCAGTTATAGAACAAGACAATACTGTAATGAGGATACTGTAATGAGGATACTGTAATGATGATACTGCAGTACATTGGCAGCTAGATAAAGAACAACACGTTACTGTACTGAGGATACTGTAATGAGGATACTGCAGTACACAGGCAGATATAGAACAAGACGATACTGTAATGAGGATACTGTAATGATGATACTGCAGTACATTGGCAGCTAGATAAAGAACAACACGTTACTGTAATGAGGATACTGTAATGAGGATACTGCAGTACACAGGCAGATATAGAACAAGACAATACTGTAATGAGGATACTGTAATGATGATACTGCAGTACACTGGCAGCTAGATATAGAACAAGTGGATACCGTAATGAGGATACCGCAATAATGATACCGTAATGAGGATACCGTAATGAGGATACCGTAATGAGGAAACCGTAATGAGGAAACTGTAATGAGGATACTGTAATGAGGATACCGTAATGAGGATACCGTAATGAGGATACCGTAATGAGGATACCGTAATGAGGATACCGTAACAAGGATACTGTAATAATGATACAGTAATGAGGATACCGTAATGAGGATACCGTAATGAGGATACTGTAATGATGATACTGCAATGAGGATACTGTAATGATACTGTAACGAGGATACCGTAATGAGCATACTGCAATGAGGATACTATAATGCGGATACTGTAATGAGGATACTGCAATGAGGATACTGTAATGATACTGTAACGAGGATACCGTAATGAGCATACTGCAATGAGGATACTATAATGCGGATACTGTAATGAGGATACTGCAATGAGGATACCGTAATGAGGATACTGTAATGAGGATACCGTAATGAGGATACTGTAATATTGATACTGTAATGATGCTACTGCAATGAGGATACTGCAATGAGTATACATCTCAATCCCAATATATGATATTATATATTTTTGACCAAATAACGTTTGGTTAACATTACTGAACTAAGCCTGTAAATTTGCCCTTTTTACATTTGAGTCATTGAGCAGACGTTCTAATCCAGAGCGACTTCCAGTTAGTGCAATCAACTTAAGAAGAGCTAGGTGGGACAACCACATATCTCAGTCATAGCAAATACATTTTTCCTCAAAACAGTAGCTATCATCAGCAAAGACATTACGCAGGGTATGTAGGGAAACCGGCTTTTGCAACCACCGAGTAAGAATATATAATACACTCTTGAGTAAGAAACACAAAACCTGATCAACAGAACACATGCATTCCCATGCCTACACTCTCAGAAGGTTTCGCCTCCAGATCCATCATTCCCATTCTAAGTAAAACAGAGGATAATTTGTGACATTAACTAAGTGCTAAAACAACTGTTTATTAAACAGTGTTCTGCGGAGGCAAACGAGCCGTGCTAAAACAACTCCCATCTGATCTATAGGCTTCTTGTGAAATCCCTCTCAGGGAAAACCTCACTGATAAACATCAGTAATGCACAGCTAAGTACTTCTGATGGCATTATAATGATGACAGAACTACGTCAGTTTTGTATTTAGAATTTCGTGGTCTCACATTCGGATTCGTAGTTGCAAGGACGATTCGCAAATGTGTAATTTCATTTCGCAAGCCTGTATCATGACGTATGAAAGATTTAACAGTCGAAAACTTGTAACTTGCGATTTGAATACATTCAATAAGATTTGCAAGCGTAATTGATTTTCAGAATTATTGCAAGTCCATTTACGAGTATGAATATTCTGCTTTGAATCAAAAACCCTTGCAGATTTTGTTCTGTCACTTCCTAAATTTGTAGGAAGAGATTTGCAAGTAAAACCGTGATTTGCGCTCTGGGGGCAGGACCTTTTACTCCTGACCAATCGGTTCCCTCTGCCAAAACCACAGCCGCCAAACCATTGGATTGATTGTTCCATCAATCAAATATCAGGAAGTACAGTAGCTACCCACATGAGCAAGAGAGGATGAGGTAAAGAACATAGCAAATACAGCTATAGTTAATAGTTTTTATTTTCTGGAAACCTAGCTAAGGTTAGCTACACTGCAGTGAAGGTGTAAATTAGCTAGCTACCTTTCCCCCAGCAGTTTAAATGTAGCTACCTATCTAGCTAAAGTTAATGGCATTTATATAAACTATCAAGCAGATGGTTAACTAGTAAACATATTTCTTTTAGCTGGGACAGGAAGACTGTATTCCACGTTATAAATTACTTAAGGTTGTTTCATGTGAAATTATTTTGAATGTTAGTCATCATACCACATGGGGATCACGCTGGGAAACACAAAACACACATGACCTGAAACCATGTTTCCTGTCATTATAATCTCACGTTCATCTGCTATGGACATTATTCAGAGTGCGTTAGATGGAACAAGAACTCTGTATTCCACTTAACTTAAAGAAATAAAAAAACATTTAGTTTAGAACATGAACACGTTCTTCATGTCACAGTTGCTTTCTTCCACATAGTCCATTTTATATATATATATTATATTTTTTATAACGAATATATTACTAAAGGTTGTTTAATGTGAAATTATTTGGGATGTTCATTATCTGGTCAAATGGGGATCAAGTCACAGAGCAACGGTGGGATCAGAAAAATCTACAAACAGAAATGGCCGACCTAATGTAGTCATTATGTTCTCACGTTCGTCTTTTTTTTTTTTTTTACTTATTTTTCATCTGTTTCTGGTATCATACTCTTTTACCTGGAACAACAACGATGAATTCCACTGTGTACATTCATTGGATTAAACCATCCATTTCAATAAATACTTATTTAATGATTTTCAATCTTATTGTATTTCAGGGATCAGGAAAAATAATAAGAATTTCTATAAGTATAATAATAATGATGATAATTATACTACTAATAATAATAACAATAATGATGATGATAATAATAATGATAGAAATGATCATGCTGATAATACTGCCAATAATGATAATACTAATGATAATAATGATAATAATAACGGCAATGATAATAATAATTATGACGATAATAATGATAACGGTAATGATAATAATGACAATAATAACAGTAATGATAATAATGATTATGATGATACTAATGATAATAATAACGGTAATGATAATAATAGTGATAATAATAACGGTAATGATAACAATGATAATAATAATAACGGTAATGATAATAATAACGGTAATGAGAACGGTAATGATAATAATGATAATAATAATGGTAATGATAATAATAATTATGACGATAATAATGATAACGGTAATGATAATAATGACAATAATAACAGTAATGATAATAATGATTATGATAATACTAATGATGATAATAACGGTAATGATAATAATGATAATAATAATGGTAATGAGAATAACAATATTAATAACGGTAATGATAATAATGATACTAATAACGGTAATGATAATTATGCTGATAATAATAACGGTAATGATAATAATAATTATGCTGATAATAATAACGGTAATGATAATAATAACGGTAATGCTAATAATAATGATGATGATGAAGATGATTGTGGTGGTGATGATAATGATGATAATAATAATGCAAGTCATAATTATAATAATCATTATTATGATTATTATAAGAAAAATACTTTGTCAGATCAAATGATATTAGAAAAACCTTGGGACCTTTTTAGTCCATGAGACCAGATGAACCACCTTGGAGCACGAGACCAGATGAACCACCTTGGAGCACGAGACCAGATGAACCACCTTGGAGCACGAGACCAGATGAACCACCTTGGAGCACGAGACCAGATGAAACACCTTGGAGCACGAGACCAGATGAAACACCTTGGAGCACGAGACCAGATGAAACACCTTGGAGCACGAGACCAGATGAACCACCTTGGAGCACGAGACCAGATGAAACACCTTGGAGCACGAGACCAGATGAAACACCTTGGAGCACGAGACCAGATGAAACACCTTGGAGCACGAGACCAGATGAACCACCTTGGAGCACGAGACCAGATGAACCACCTTGGAGCACGAGACCAGATGAAACACCTTGGAGCACGAGACCAGATGAAACACCTTGGAGCACGAGACCAGATGAAACACCTTGGAGCACGAGACCAGACGAAACACCTTGGGACCTTGGAGAATAAAACTTGAATGACTCCATATGAACCAGTCTCTCGCTCTCACTCACTTCAGAAAGTATTCACATCCTTTAACACATTTGGTTGTTATATCCTGAATTGAAACACATTTGGTTGTTATATCCTGAATTGAAACACATTTGGTTGTTTTATCCTGAATTGAAACACATTTGGTTGTTTTATCCTGAATTGAAACACATTTGGTTGTTTTATCCTGAATTGAAACACATTTGGTTGTTTTATCCTGAATTGAAACACATTTGGTTGTTTTATCCTGAATTGAAACACATTTGGTTGTTATATCCTGAATTGAAACACATTTGGTTGTTATATCCTGAATTGAAACACATTTGGTTGTTATATCCTGAATTGAAACACATTTGGTTGTTTTATCCTGAATTGAAACACATTTGGTTGTTTTATCCTGAATTGAAACACATTTGGTTGTTTTATCCTGAATTGAAACACATTTGGTTGTTTTATCCTGAATTGAAACACATTTGGTTGTTATATCCTGAATTGAAACTGGACTAAAAAATAAATTTTCCTCACCCATGTACTCACAATACCCCATAATGACAACATAGTGAAAATATGTTTTTAGACATTTAGCAAATGTATTGAAAATGTTAATATATAGAAATATCTGAGTCAATACATGTTAGAATCACCATTGGCAGCGATTACAGCTGTGAGTCTTTCTGGGTAAGTCTAAGAGCTTTGCACACCTGGATAGTGCGATATTTGCACGTTTAAAAAAAATAAAATTCAGGCCAACTCTGTCAAGTTGGTTGTTGATCATTGCTAGCAAGCCATTTTCATTTTTTTTCATGTCTTTAAAAAATAGATTTTTTTAACCCGTTTTCCCCCCAATTTCGTGGTATCCAATTGGTAATTACAGTCTTGTCTCATCGCTACAACTGCCGTACGGACTCGGGAGAAGCGAAGGTCAAGAGCTGTGCGTCCTCCGAAACACAACCCAACCAAGCCTCACTGCTTCTTGACACAATGCACGCTTAACCCAGAAACCAGCCACACCACTGGGTCGGAGGAAACACCGTACACCTGGCGACAGTGTCAGCGTGCATGCGTCTGGCCCGCCACAGGAGTCGCTAGAGCGTGATGGGACAAGGACATCCCTGCCGGCAAAACCCTCTCCTAACCTGGACAACGCTGGGCCAATTGTGCGCCGCCCGAATGGTCTCCCGGTCACGGCCGGGTGCGACAGAGCCTGGATTCGAACCAGGATCTCTGGTGGCACAGCTAGCACGGACCACTGCGCCACTCGGAGGGCCAGACAGCCATTTTCAAGTCTTGCCATAGATTTTCAAGCCGATTTAAGTCAAAACTGTAACTCGGCCACTCAGGAACATTCAACAATGTCTTGGTAAGCAACTTCAGTGTATATTTGGCCTGTGTTTTAGGTTATTGTTCTGCTGAAAGATGGATTTGTCTCCCAGTGTCTGTTGGAAAAAAGACTGAACAAGGATTTTGCCTGTGCTTAGCTCTATTCCGTTTATTTTTATCCTGAAAAACTCCCCAGTCTTTAACGATTACAAGCATACCCATAACATGATGCAGCCACCACCATGCTTGAAAATATGAAAACTGGTACTCAGGGATGTGTTGTGTTGGATTTGGCACAAACATAACACTTTGTATTCAGGACATAAAGTTTGTTTCTTTGCCACAATTATAGCAGTTTTACTTTAGTGCTTTATTGCAAACAGGATGAATGTTTTTGAATATTTGTATCCTGTACAAGCTTCCTTCTTTTCACTCTGTCGTTTATGTTGGTATTGTGGAGCAACTACAATGTCTTGATCCATCCTCAGTTTTCTCCTATCACAGCCATTAAACACTGTAACTGTTTTAAAGTCACCATTGGCCTCATGTCGAAATCCTTGAGCTGTTTCCTTCCTCTCCAGCAACTGAGTTAGGGAGGACGCCTGTATCTTTGTAGTGACTGGGTGTATTGATACACCATCCAAAGTGTAATTAATAACTTCACCATGCTCAAAGGGATAATTAATTCCTCCTTTTGTGTTTACCTTTGTGAGGCATTGGAAAACCTCCCTGGTCTTTCTGGATGAATCTGTGTTTTAAATCCACTTCTTGACTGAGGAATCTTACAGATAATTGTGGGGTACAGAGATGAGGATGTAATAAAAACACACAATAAGTCCATGCAACTTATTATGTAACTTGTTAAGCACATTTTTACTCCTGAACTTATGTAGGCTTGCCATAACAAAGGGGTTGAATAGTTATTGACACAAGACATTTCAGCTTTTCATTTTTAATTCATTTGTAAACATTTCTACAAACATAATTCCACTTTGACATTATGGGTTATTGTGTGTAGGCCAGCGGCAAAAAATTGGGAGAAAGTCAACGGGTATGAATACTTTCTGAAGGCACTCACTACACTGTGGCGAGACTCTGGCTCTGGTGTTATCACCACCTAGTGGTGCACCCATGCTACTGCACATCAGGTCTCCACCGACAGATTTGGTATTGTATTGTTTATGTAACCTTTATTTAACTAGGCAAGTCAGTTAAGAACAAATTCTTATTTTACAATGACGGCCTACCCAGGCCAAACCCTCCCCTAACCCGGACGACGCTGGGCCAATTATGCACCGCCCTATGGGACTTCCGATCACGGCCGGTTGTGATACAGCCCGGGATCGAACCAGGGTCTGTAGTGATGCCTCTAGCACCTAAATAATACCCTATTCCATTTATAGGTTGAAGTCTGCATGATAAATAGGGTCTAATAGAGCCAAAGGCAAAAATGGTACATAAAAATCATCATGACATAGTATACAATGAGTGTACAAAACATTAAGGACACCTGCTCTTTCCACGACAGACTGACCAGGCAGTAGTGGTGTGTGGGTAAAACCGCTGGGGAAGCCAAGCCTGAAAAAAATACACATTACAACCTGTGTGTTGTGATAATTGCGTTGTTTGTTCGATAACCTGTTAGTTCATATGCCTTGCCACTGTGATATACTGTATAGGCCTAAGGCCGAGACAATAAGAAGAATAAATTCAACCACACATTCGTTTCATCACCAAACCAGAGAGCAACCTCTGTCCGGTGAAGTCCACAAAGCATATTGGACGTAACAAACAATTACATGACCTACAGCATGGTCAATCAAGGTAATGTTTCTGACATTTTCAGACCACTAAACAGTTATTGATTTAGAAACACTGGAGAGGAACCGCAAGTCGTAATGAAAACAGGAGCTGCCTCCACTACTCTGTAACGTCTGCCTCCTCTATTCCAGCAGTGTAACGTCTGCCTCCTCTATTCCGGCAGTGTAACGTCTCCCTCCTCTATTCCGGCAGTGTAACGTCTGCCTCCTCTATTCCGGCAGTGTAACGTCTCCCTCCTCTATTCCGGCAGTGTAACGTCTGCCTCCACTATTCCGGCAGTGTAACGTCTGCCTCCTCTATTCCGGCAGTGTAACGTCTGCCTCCTCTATTCCGGCAGTGTAACGTCTGCCTCCTCTATTCCGGCAGTGTAACGTCTGCCTCCTCTATTCCGGCAGTGTAACGTCTGCCTCCTCTATTCCGGCAGTGTAACGTCTGCCTCCTCTATTCCGGCAGTGTAACGTCTGCCTCCTCTATTCCGGCAGTGTAACGTCTGCCTCCTCTATTCCGGCAGTGTAACGTCTGCCTCCTCTATTCCGGCAGTGTAACGTCTGCCTCCTCTATTCCGGCAGTGTAACGTCTGCCTCCTCTATTCCGGCAGTGTAACGTCTGCCTCCTCTATTCCGGCAGTGTAACGTCTGCCTCCTCTATTCCGGCAGTGTAACGTCTGCCTCCTCTATTCCGGCAGTGTAACGTCTGCCTCCTCTATTCCGGCAGTGTAACGTCTGCCTCCTCTATTCCGGCAGTGTAACGTCTGCCTCCTCTATTCCGGCAGTGTAACGTCTGCCTCCTCTATTCCGGCAGTGTAACGTCTGCCTCCTCTATTCCGGCAGTGTAACGTCTGCCTCCTCTATTCCGGCAGTGTAACGTCTGCCTCCTCTATTCCGGCAGTGTAACGTCTGCCTCCTCTATTCCGGCAGTGTAACGTCTGCCTCCTCTATTCCGGCAGTGTAACGTCTGCCTCCTCTATTCCGGCAGTGTAACGTCTGCCTCCTCTATTCCGGCAGTGTAACGTCTGCCTCCTCTATTCCGGCAGTGTAACGTCTGCCTCCACTATTCCAGCAGTGTAACGTCTGCCTCCACTATTCCAGCAGTGTAACGTCTGCCTCCTCTATTCCAGCCTCTATTCCGGCAGTGTAACGTCTGCCTCCTCTATTCCGGCAGTGTAACGTCTGCCTCCTCTATTCCGGCAGTGTAACGTCTGCCTCCTCTATTCCGGCAGTGTAACGTCTGCCTCCTCTATTCCGGCAGTGTAACGTCTGCCTCCTCTATTCCGGCAGTGTAACGTCTGCCTCCTCTATTCCGGCAGTGTAACGTCTGCCTCCTCTATTCCGGCAGTGTAACGTCTGCCTCCTCTATTCCGGCAGTGTAACGTCTGCCTCCTCTATTCCGGCAGTGTAACGTCTGCCTCCTCTATTCCGGCAGTGTAACGTCTGCCTCCTCTATTCCGGCAGTGTAACGTCTGCCTCCTCTATTCCGGCAGTGTAACGTCTGCCTCCTCTATTCCGGCAGTGTAACGTCTGCCTCCACTATTCCGGCAGTGTAACGTCTGCCTCCTCTATTCCGGCAGTGTAACGTCTGCCTCCACTATTCCGGCAGTGTAACGTCTGCCTCCACTATTCCGGCAGTGTAACGTCTGCCTCCTCTATTCCGGCAGTGTAACGTCTGCCTCCTCTATTCCGGCAGTGTAACGTCTGCCTCCTCTATTCCGGCAGTGTAACGTCTGCCTCCTCTATTCCGGCAGTGTAACGTCTGCCTCCTCTATTCCGGCAGTGTAACGTCTGCCTCCTCTATTCCGGCAGTGTAACGTCTGCCTCCTCTATTCCGGCAGTGTAACGTCTGCCTCCTCTATTCCGGCAGTGTAACGTCTGCCTCCTCTATTCCGGCAGTGTAACGTCTGCCTCCTCTATTCCGGCAGTGTAACGTCTGCCTCCTCTATTCCGGCAGTGTAACGTCTGCCTCCTCTATTCCGGCAGTGTAACGTCTGCCTCCTCTATTCCGGCAGTGTAACGTCTGCCTCCTCTATTCCGGCAGTGTAACGTCTGCCTCCTCTATTCCAGCAGTGTAACGTCAACCAAAAGATACCCATTTGTTTTGTCCAATCAACCTAAGCTAAATATGATGTGGCTGTCCGTGGTACTGATTTCTATGTGTGTGTGTGTGAGTAGAAAAACATGTTGACTCACCCTCCTTGTAGAGAAACACCAATGCCATCCTTCTCTCTTTCATGTTGTCAAAACGGTCTATGACTGTCATACAGTACACACTTTTAGTTTTTGTTGTCCTAGCCTACCTGGGGATGAAATGCTTGCTCGCTAGTCCAACTTCCTTTCATGCACAACATTAGCTAGTTAACGTTAGCCAAGTACATCTAGCTACATATTGAACTGCCATCGTCTCAGGCCAGAGGCACAATATAGGAATTAATGGTTGAATCCGAATCGCCGTTATAATGATTGGCCAGTACAGAGAATTAAGTAAAACCACATGTCCAAATCCCTATCTCCGTCCATGGCTAATTTAAGAAATGGCCCGTTTTAGGTAGCTAGCTAGCCACCGGAGGACAAAAACACAACGAGATGCAACAATTAAAAATATTTGGCTTTTGATGTAATTGGTCTGAAGCCAAATCCAAACTGGATTCCCTTGACACTTTTTTCAGTGCGCCAGGACCATTCACAGTTGAGCTCACTTTAGCTCAACGCTGATTGGCTATTATTTTATACTTTTTTTTTTATCAAGGGAGGGAGGCCAAATGCTCGCTGGCTTCTCTTGCATTCATTGATACGGGTGGCAACAATATCATACTCTTTTTGACCACAGCATCAGATAGATGGGCTACACATACAGAGCCTGTTTCGCTTTCTCTGGTGAGATACGTTCAGCCTCTTGGTTTCTCTGGTGAGATACGTTCAGCCTCTTGCTTTCTCTGGTGAGATACGTTCAGCCTCTTGCTTTCTCTGGTGAGATACGTTCAGCCTCTTGCTTTCTCTGGTGAGATACGTTCAGCCTCTTGGTTTCTCTGGTGAGATACGTTCAGCCTCTTGCTTTCTCTGGTGAGATACGTTCAGCCTCTTGCTTTCTCTGGTGAGATACGTTCAGCCTCTTGCTTTCTCTGGTGAGATACGTTCAGCCTCTTGCTTTCTCTGGTGAGATACGTTCAGCCTCTTGCTTTCTCTGGTGAGATACGTTCAGCCTCTTGCTTTCTCTGGTGAGATGCGTTCAGCCTCTTGCTTTCTCTGGTGAGATGCGTTCAGCCTCTTGCTTTCTCTGGTGAGATGCGTTCAGCCTCTTGCTTTCTCTGGTGAGATGCGTTCAGCCTCTTGCTTTCTCTGGTGAGATACGTTCAGCCTCTTGCTTTCTCTGGTGAGATACGTTCAGCCTCTTGGTTTCTCTGGTGAGATACGTTCAGCCTCTTGGTTTCTCTGGTGAGATACGTTCAGCCTCTTGGTTTCTCTGGTGAGATACGTTCAGCCTCTTGGTTTCTCTGGTGAGATACGTTCATCCTCTTGGTTTCTCTGATGAGATACGTACAGCCCCTTGTTTTCTCTGGTGAGATACGTTCAGCCTCTTGAAGGAAAATTATGAAACAAATCAAAATCAAATCACATTTTATTTGTTACATGAATAAAACAGGTTTAGACCTTACCGTGTCATTTATGTTGGTATTTTTGGGGGAAGCCTTCCTTCCCTTGCCATCCATGAATACATGTCACTGAGAAAAGGTGAATCCAGGTGAAAACTATGATGCCTTATTAAATCCACTTCAATCAGGGTAGATGAAGGGGAGGAGACAGGTTAAAGAAGGATTTTTAAGCTTTGAGACTATGAGACAACAGACGCCGGACCGTGTAGGTCGGGCGGCCATCCACAAGTTGAGGGAGCGGAGGAGCAGGTGTGGGGGGATGGAAAGGACTGGTCCTTATCAGCTTGAGACAGGAGACATGAAAGGACAGACCCTCATGGACCTAGGTAGCTGGAGATGATAGGTGACCGGGTTGATGCGACTCAGGATCTTGAATGGTCCTATGTAGCAAGGAGTGAGCTTCCAACGAGTCCACCTTTCAGGGAAGATCACGGGTGGACAGCCACACCCGTTGACCAGGTCGGCAGACCCGAAGAGGTCTTCTGTGCTGGTTTGCCTGATGTTGTTGTCGGGCAGAGGAGCAGAGCAAGGAGGTTCACGCTCTGATCCAGGTGCGTCAACATCATCAAATGAACGTCTCAGCTGCTTCAGCCTCTTGTTCTGCCTCTGATGGCGAACCCGAACTGACATTCAAACGGTGACAGTCTAGTGGACGAGTTCAGCAGTGTGTTATGACCATACTCTGCCCAGACGAGGAACTTCTCCAGCTCCTGGTTGACCAGCTCAGTTTGTCCATTCGACTGAGGGTGGAACCCCGAGGAGACTCACCGATGCCCCCAACAGGGAACAGAAGGCCTTCCAATGCCGTGCAACGAACTGGGGCCCATGATCTGTGACAATGTCCTGGGAAGTCCGTGTAGTCGAAAGACATGTATAATCATGAGATCAGCAGTCTCCTTCGCTGAAGGAAACTTGGTTAATGCAATGAAATGTGCTGCCTTGGAGAACCGATTGACGACCACCAGGACAGTGGTAAGCCCTTGGGATGGACGTAACCCTGTGATAAAGTCTACATACAGATGAGACCAGGGCCAGCTGGGGATGGGCAGAGGTTGGAGCAACCCGGCCGGTCGCTGACGTGAAGACTTTTTTTGGGCACAGGTGGAACAGTCCGCAACAAAGGATCTCACATCCTCCATCATTTTGGGTCACCAGAATTTCCGCCTCAGGAACTCCACTGTCTGATTAACCCCTGGATGCCCAGTTCATTTAGAGGAGTGTCCCCATTGTAGACCCCAGGAACGGGCTGATCGCGGAACATTAAGTCTGTTAGTGGGTTCCCCTCCAGGGTCAGGTTGTTGTGTCTGGGCTTGTCGGACCGTGGTTTCAATACTCCATATCAAAGGGGCCACAATGCGTGAGCTGATGATGATGGGCTCGGGGTCCCTCTCCTCGTTAGAGACATCGTGTTGGCGGGACAGTGCGTTTGGATCCCGGGCAATAGGCTTGTGTGAAATCGAACCTGTTAAAAAACAGAGCCCACCTAGCCCGGCGAGTGTTCAACCTCTTGGCTTCTTGAATGGAGACCAAGTTCTTATGGTCCGTCTAGATCACGAAAGGATGAGGTGCCCCCTCCAACCAGTGTCTACACCCCTCAAGGGCCCACTTAACTGCCAATAGCTCCCGGTTGCTTACATCGTAGTTGTGTTCCACTGTCGAGAACCGCTTGAAGAGAAAGGCGCATGGGTGCAGTTTCTTGACCTCCTCGTTCTGCTGTGAAAGGACCGCCCCTGCTCCAGTGTCCGAGGCGTCCACCTCCACCACAAAGGGACAAGTCGGATCAGGATGAAAGAGGATGGGTCCAGAGGTGAAACGTCCCATGGGCTCCATGAATGCCCTGTCAGCCTCGAGGTCCAGCAAAAAACAGGTCTGGGACTTGCGGGTTAGGACCGTGAGAGGCGCTGCCACCGCACCCAAGTTGCGTATAAAACGCCTGTAAAAATTGACAAACCCGAGGAACCACTGGACCTGCTTGAGTGAGGTGGGACTGGGCCAGTCGGCAACCGCCTCAATCTTTACGCGGTCCATTTGGATGCCTTTGGTAGAGATAATGTGACCCAGGAAGGAGACCTGGGATACATGGAACTCACACTTCTCAATCTTGACATATAGTTGACTCTGCAGGAGGCATCTCAGGACTTGGCGGACGTGCAGCATGTGTCCCGGAAGACTCTTGAAGAAGATCAAGATGTCGTCAAGGTAAACAAAGACGAACCGATTCAATATATCCCTCAGAATGTCAATGACCAATGCTTGAAAGACTGCCAGTGAGTTCGATAATCCGAAAGGCATGACGAAATACTCATAGTGGCCACTAGGGGTGTTAAAGGCAGTCTTCCACTCATCTCCCTCTCTGATTCTCACCAGATTTTAAGCGTTGCGGAGGTCCAGTTTGGGGAAGAATTGGGCTCCTTAGACCAACTTAAATGCAGAGGACATCAGGGGTAGGGGGGTAATGATTCTTGATTGTAATCTGGTTCAGCCCTCTGTAGTCGATGCGGGCCTCCATCCTTCTTACCCACGAAGATGAAGCCTGCACCAGCAGGGGATGTAGAGGGGCGAATGAAGCCTGTCTCCAGCGGGGGATGTAGAGGGGCGAATGAAGCCTGTCACCAGCGGGGGATGTAGAGGGGCGAATGAAGCCTGTCTCCAGCGGGGGATGTAGAGGGGCGAATGAAGCCTGTCTCCAGCAGGGGATGTAGAGGGGCGAATGAAGCCTGTCTCCAGCAGGGGATGTAGAGGGGCGAATGAAGCCTGTCTCCAGCAGGGGATGTAGAGGGGCGAATGAAGCCTGTCTCCAGCAGGGGATGTAGAGGGGCGAATGAAGCCTGTCTCCATCAGGGGATGTAGAGGGGCGAATGAAGCCTGTCTCCATCAGGGGATGTAGAGGGGCGAATGAAGCCTGTCTCCAGCGGGGGATGTAGAGGGGCGAATGAAGCCTGTCTCCAGCGGGGGATGTAGAGGGGCGAATGAAGCCTGTCTCCAGCAGGGGATGTAGAGGGGCGAATGAAGTCTGTCTCCAGGAAGGGATGTAGAGGGGCGAATGAAGCCTGTCTCCAGCAGGGGATGTAGAGGGGCGAATGAAGTCTGTCTCCAGTGACTCCCGGATGTAATTGTCCATGACTGCTGCCTCAGGGGTCCAGAGGGAGTACAGACGACCCAGGGAGGAGTTCTATGGCACAATGAGGAGGTAGGGTGAAGGCCTGCCTCTTACTGAAGGCCTCCTGGAGGTTGAATAATTCGGGAGGAAGAGCGGAAATAATCAGGAAATAAGAACCACCTGAGTCCAATAAAAGTCTCTGCCACCCTCTGGTGGAGGAACCATGGCAGTGCCCCCTTTCCAGGAGGATCCATGACGGTACCCCCCTTCCAGGAGGAATCATTACATTACAGTACCCTCACCTCCAGCAAGAACCATGACGGTACCCCCTCCTAGGAGGAATCATTACATTACAGTACCCTCACCTCCAGCAAGAACCATGACAGTACCCCCCCCCCCCCCCCCCTCCAGGAGGAACCATGACCGTACCCCCCCCTCCCCTCCAGGAGGACCATGACAGTACCCCCCTCCCAGGAGGAACCATGACAGTACCCTCCCCTCCAGCAGGACCCATGACAGCACCCCCCCTCCAGGAGAAACCATGACAGTACTCCCCCCTTCCAAAAGGAACCATGACAGTACCCCCCCCCCCCCCAGGAGGAACCCTGACGGTACCCCCCCCTCCAGGAGGATCCATGACAGTACCACCCCCTTCCAAAAGGAACCATGACAGTACCCCCCCTTCCAGGAGGAACCATGACAGTACCACCCCCCCCCCCCTCCATGAGAAACCATGACAGTACCCCCCTCCAGGAGGATCCATGACAGTACCCCCCCCCTTCCAAAAGGAACCATGACAGTACCCCCCCTTCCAGGAGGAACCATGACAGTACCCCCCCTCCCAGGAGGAACCATGACAGTACCCTCCCCTCCAGGAGGACCATGACAGTACCCCCCCTTCCAGGAGGAACCATGACAGTACCTTCCCCTCCAGGAGGACCATGACAGTACCCCCCTTCCAGGAGGAACCATGACAGTACCCTCCCTTCCAGGAGGACCATGACAGTACCCTCCCCTCCAGGAGGACCATGACAGTACCCCCCTTCCAGGAGGAACCATGACAGTACCCCCCCCTCCAGGAGGAAGCATGACAGTACCCTCCCCTCCAGGAGGAACCATGACAGTACCCCCCCTTCCAGGAGGAACCATGACAGTACCCTCCCCTCCAGGAGGACCATGACAGTACCCTCCCCTCCAGGAGGACCCATGACAGTACCCTCCCCTCCAGGAGGACCATGACAGTACCCTCCCCTCCAGGAGGAACCATGACAGGACCACCCCCCCCCCCCCTCCATGAGAAACCATGACAGTACCCCCCTCCAGGAGGAACCATGACAGTAACCCCCCCCCCCCTTCCAGGAGGATCCATGACAGAACCCCCCCTTCCAGGAGGAACCATGGTTGGTACTTCCGGGTTGGAGCGAGTAGTCACATTTCGCTTCGCTCCACAGGTAGTATTACATTTCATTTCATTACAGTACAACGGTTTGATTTGTTTGATCTTAGCAATTTTTTCTTAGCTAGCTACATAGCCGTCTTTGTATCAAAGATAATTGTGTAGTTTAGAGTAATTATCGAGGTTAGCTAGCCAGCTATTTTCGTCCTTCTAACGTAGTCAACACTGCTAGCTAGCCTACTTCACCAGCCAGCAGTACTGTATCATTTTAGTCAATAAGATTTTTTGCAACGTAAGCTTAACTTGCTGAACATTCGAGACGTGTAGTCCACTTGTCATTCCAATCTCCTTTGCATTAGCGTAGCCTCTTCTGTAGCCTGTCAACTATGTGTCTGTCTATCCCTCTTCTCTCCTCTCTGCACAGACCATACAAACGCTTCACACCGCGTGGCCGCTGCCACTCTAACCTGGTGGTCCCAGCGCGCACGACCCACGTGGAGTTCCAGGTCTCCGGCAGCCTCTGGAACTGCCGATCTGCGGCCAACAAGGCAGAGTTCATCTCAGCCTATGCGTCCCTCCAGTCCCTCGACTTCTTGGCACTGACGGAAACATGGATTACCACTGATAACACTGCTACTCCTACTGCTCTCGCCTCGTCTGCCCACGTGTTCTCGCACACCCCGAGAGCTTCTGGTCAGCGGGGTGGTGGCACTGGGATCCTCATCTCTCCCAAGTGGACATTCTCTCTTTCTCCCCTGACCCATCTGTCTATCGCCTCCTTTGAATTCCATGCTGTCACAGTTACCAGCCCTTTCAAGCTTAACATCCTTATCATTTATCGCCCTCCAGGTTCCCTTGGAGAGTTCATCAATGAGCTTGACGTCTTGATAAGTTCCTTTCCTGAGGATGGCTCACCTCTCACAGTTCTGGGTGACTTTAACCTCCCCACGTCTACCTTTGACTCATTCCTCTCTGCCGCCTCCTTTCCACTCCTCTCCTCTTTTGACCTCACCTTCCCCCCTACTCACAAGGCAGGCAATACGCTTGACCTCATCTTTACTAGATGCTGTTCTTCCACTAATCTCATTGCAACTCCCCTCCAAGTCTCCGACCACTACCTTGTATCCTTTTCCCTCTCGCTCTCATCCAACACTGCCCATACTCGGATGGTATCGCGCCGTCCCAACCTTCGCTCTCTCTCCCCCGCTACTCTCTCCTCTTCCATCCTATCATCTCTTCCCTCTGCTCAAACCTTCTCCAACCTATTTCCTGATTCTGCCTCCTCAACCCTCCTCTCCTCCCTTTCTGCATCCTTTGACTCTCTATGTCCCCTATCCTCCAGGCTGGCTCGGTCCTCCCCACCTGCTCCGTGGCTCGACGACTCATTGCGAGCTCACAGAACAAGGCTCCGGGCAACCGAGCGGAAATGGAGGAAAACTCGCATTCTCCTCTTCTGTCTCTGCTGCTAAAGCCACTTTCTACCACTCTAAATTCCAAGCATCTGCCTCTAACCCTAGGAAGCTCTTTGCCACCTTCTCCTCCCTCCTGAATCCTCCTCCCCCTCCCCCCCCTCCTCCCTCTCTGCGGATGACTTCGTCAACCATTTTGGAAAGAAGGTCGACGACATCCGATCCTCGTTTGCTAAGTCAAACGACACTGCTGGTTCTGCTCACACTGCCCTACCCTGTGCTTTGACCTTTCTCCCCTCTCTCTCCAGATGAAATCTCGCGTCTTGTGACGGCTGGCCGCCCAACAACCTTCCCGCTTGACCCTATCCCCTCCTCTCTTCTCCAGACCATTTCCGGAGACCTTCTCCCTTACCTCACCTCGCTCATCCTTGACCGCTGGCTACGTCCCTTCCGTCTTCAAGAGAGCGAGAGTTGCACCCCTTCTGAAAAAACCTACACTCGATCCCTCCGATGTCAACAACTACAGACCAGTATCCCTTCTTTCTTTTCTCTCCAAAACTCTTGAACGTGCCGTCCTTGGCCAGCTCTCCTGCTATCTCTCTCAGAATTACCTTCTTGATCCAAATCAGTCAGGTTTCAAGACTAGTCATTCAACTGAGACTGCTCTTCTCTGTGTCACGGAGGCGCTCCGCACTGCTAAAGCTAACTCTCTCTCCTCTGCTCTCATCCTTCTAGACCTATCGGCTGCCTTTGATACTGTGAACCATCAGATCCTCCTCTCCACCCTCTCCGAGTTGGGCATCTCCGGCGCGGCCCACGCTTGGATTGCGTCCTACCTGACAGGTCGCTCCTACCAGGTGGCGTGGCGAGAATCTGTCTCCGCACCACGTGCTCTCACCACTGGTGTCCCCCAGGGCTCTGTTCTAGGCCCTCTCCTATTCTCGCTATACACCAAGTCACTTGGCTCTGTCATATCCTCACATGGTCTCTCCTATCATTGCTATGCAGACGACACACAATTAATCTTCTCCTTTCCCCCTTCTTATAACCAGGTGGCGAATCGCATCTCTGCATGTCTGGCAGACATATCAGTGTGGATGACGGATCACCACCTCAAGCTGAACCTCGGCAAGACGGAGCTGCTCTTCCTCCCGGGGAAGGACTGCCCGTTCCATGATCTCGCCATCACGGTTGACAACTCCATTGTGTCCTCCACCCAGAGTGCTAAGAACATTGGCGTGATCCTGGACAACACCCTGTCGTTCTCAACTAACATCAAGGCGGTGACCCGTTCCTGTAGGTTCATGCTCTACAACATTCGCAGAGTACGACCCTGCCTCACACAGGAAGCGGCGCAGGTCCTAATCCAGGCACTTGTCATCTCCCGTCTGGATTACTGCAACTCGCTGTTGGCTGGGCTCCCTGCCTGTACCATTAAACCCCTACAACTCATCCAGAACGCCGCAGCCCGTCTGGTGTTCAACCTTCCCAAGTTCTCTCACGTCACCCCGCTCCTCCGCTCTCTCCACTGGCTTCCAGTTGAAGCTCGCATCCGCTACAAGACCATGGTGCTTGCCTACGGAGCTGCGAGGGGAACGGCACCTCCGTACCTTCAGGCTCTGATCAGGCCCTACACCCAAACAAGGGCACTGCGTTCATCCACCTCTGGCCTGCTCGCCTCCCTACCTCTGAGGAAGTACAGTTCCCGCTCAGCCCAGTCAAAACTGTTCGCTGCTCTGGCACCCCAATGGTGGAACAAACTCCCTCACGACGCCAGGTCAGCGGAGTCAATCACCACCTTCCGGAGACACCTGAAACCCCACCTCTTTAAGGAATACCTAGGATAGGATAAAGTAATCCTTCTAACCCCCCCCCCCTTAAAAGAGTTAGATGCACTATTGTAAAGTGGTTGTTCCACTGGATATCATAAGGTGAATGCACCAATTTGTAAGTCGCTCTGGATAAGAGCGTCTGCTAAATGACTTAAATGTAATGTAAATGTACCCCCCCTCCAGGAGGAACCATGACAGTACCCTCCCCTCCAGGAGGATCCATGACACACACACACGCGCCATTACTACAGTATGTTCTATAGAGGTGAACCATCCCAACAGGATACATTACTACAGTATGTTCTATAGAGGTGAACCATCCCAACAGGATACATTACTACATTACTACAGTATGTTCTATAGAGGTGTACCATCCCAACAGGATACATTACTACAGTATGTTCTATAGAGGTGAACCATCCCAACAGGATACATTACTACATTACTACAGTATGTTCTATAGAGGTGTACCATCCCAACAGGATACATTACTACAGTATGTTCTATAGAGGTGAACCATCCCAACAGGATACATTACTACATTACTACAGTATGTTCTATAGAGGTGTACCATCCCAACAGGATACATTACTACATTACTACAGTATGTTCTATAGAGGTGAACCATCCCAACAGGATACATTACTACATTGCTACAGTATGTTCGATAGAGGTGAACCATCCCAACAGGATACATTACTACAGTATGTTCTATAGAGGTGTACCATCCCAACAGGATACATTACTACATTACTACAGTATGTTCTATAGAGGTGAACCATCCCAACAGGACACATTACTACAGTATGTTCTATAGAGGTGAACCATCCCAACAGGATACATTACTACATTACTACAGTATGTTCTATAGAGGTGCACCATCCCAACAGGACACAATACTACATTACTACATTATGTTCTATAGAGGTGAACCATCCCAACAGGATACATTACTACATTACTACAGTATGTTCTATAGAGGTGAACCATCCCAACAGGATACATTACTACATTACTACAGTATGTTCTATAGAGGTGAACCATCCCAACAGAATACATTACTACAGTATGTTCTATAGAGGTGAACCATCCCAACAGGACACATTACTACATTACTACAGTATGTTCTATAGAGGTGTACCATCCCAACAGGATACATTACTACAGTATGTTCTATAGAGGTGAACCATCCCAACATGATACATTACTACAGTATGTTCTATAGAGGTGTACCATCCCAACAGGATACATTACTACATTACTACAGTATGTTCTATAGAGGTGAACCATCCCAACAGGATACATTACTACATTACTACAGTATGTTCTATAGAGGTGTACCATCCCAACAGGATACATTACTACAGTATGTTCTATAGAGGTGTACCATCCCAACAGGATACATTACTACATTACTACAGTATGTTCTATAGAGGTGTACCATCCCAACAGGATACATTACTACAGTATGTTCTATAGAGGTGTACCATCCCAACAGGATACATTACTACATTACTACAGTATGTTCTATAGAGGTGTACCATCCCAACAGGATACATTACTACAGTATGTTCTATAGAGGTGTACCATCCCAACAGGATACATTACTACATTACTACAGTATGTTCTATAGAGGTGTACCATCCCAACAGGATACATTACTACAGTATGTTCTATAGAGGTGAACCATCCCAACAGGATACATTACTACATAACTACAGTATGTTCTATAGAGGTGTACCATCCCAACAGGATACATTACTACATTACTACAGTATGTTCTATAGAGGTGTACCACCCCAACAGGATACATTACTACAGTATGTTCTATAGAGGTGTACCATCCCAACAGGATACATTACTACATTACTACAGTATGTTCTATAGAGGTGAACCATCCCAACAGGATACATTACTACATTACTACAGTATGTTCTATAGAGGTGAACCATCCCAACAGGACACATTACTACAGTATGTTCTATAGAGGTGAACCATCCCAACAGGATACATTACTACATTACTACAGTATGTTCTATAGAGGTGAACCATCCCAACAGGATACATTACTACAGTATGTTCTATAGAGGTGAACCATCCCAACAGGATACATTACTACAGTATGTTCTATAGAGGTGTACCATCCCAACAGGATACATTACTACATTACTACAGTATGTTCTATAGAGGTGAACCATCCCAACAGGATACATTACTACAGTATGTTCTATAGAGGTGTACCATCCCAACAGGATACATTACTACATTACTACAGTATGTTCTTTAGAGGTGAACCATCCCTACAGGATACATTACTACAGTATGTTCTATAGAGATGTACCATCCCAACAGGATACATTACTACAGTATGTTCTATAGAGGTGTACCATCCCAACAGGATACATTACTACATTACTACAGTATGTTCTATAGAGGTGTACCATCCCAACAAGATACATTACTACAGTATGTTCTATAGAGGTGTACCATCCCAACAGGATACATTACTACATTACTACAGTATGTTCTATAAAGGTGAACCATCCCAGCAGGATACATTACTACAGTATGTTCTATAGAGGTGAACCATCCCAACAGGATAATTTACTACAGTATGTTCTATAGAGGTGAACCATCCCAACAGGATACATTACTACAGTATGTTCTATAGAGGTGAACCATCCCAACAGGATACATTACTACATTACTACAGTATGTTCTATAGAGGTGAACCATCCCAACAGGATACATTACTACATTACTACAGTATGTTCTATAGAGGTGAACCATCCCAACAGGATACATTACTACAGTATGTTCTATAGAGGTGAACCATCCCAACAGGATACATTACTACAGTATGTTCTATAGAGGTGAACCATCCCAACAGGATACATTACTACATTACTACAGTATGTTCTATAGAGGTGAACCATCCCAACAGGATACATTACTACATTACTACAGTATGTTCTATAGAGGTGAACCATCCCAACAGGATACATTACTACATTACTACAGTATGTTCTATAGAGGTGAACCATCCCAACAGGATACATTACTACATTACTACAGTATGTTCTATAGAGGTGTACCATCCCAACAGGATACATTACTACAGTATGTTCTATAGAGGTGAACCATCCCAACAGGATACATTACTACATTACTACAGTATGTTCTATAGAGGTGTACCATCCCAACAGGATACATTACTACAGTATGTTATATAGAGGTGTACCATCCCAACAGGATACATTACTACATTACTACAGTAAGTTCTATAGAGGTGTACCATCCCAACAGGATACATTACTACAGTATGTTCTATAGAGGTGAACCATCCCAGCAGGATACATTACTACAGTATGTTCTATAGAGGTGAACCATCCCAACAGGATACATTACTACAGTATGTTCTATAGAGGTGAACCATCCCAACAGGATACATTACTACATTACTACAGTATGTTCTATAGAGGTGAACCATCCCAACAGGATACATTACTACATTACTACATTATGTTCTATAGAGGTGTACCATCCCAACAGGATACATTACTACATTACTACAGTATGTTCTATAGAGGTGAACCATCCCAACAGGATACATTACTACATTACTACAGTATGTTCTATAGAGGTGTACCATCCAACAGGATACATTACTACAGTATGTTCTATAGAGGTGTACCATCCCAACAGGATACATTACTACAGTATGTTCTATAGAGGTGAACCATCCAACAGGATACATTACTACAGTATGTTCTATAGAGGTGTACCATCCCAACAGGATACATTACTACATTATGTTCTATAGAGGTGAACCATCCCAACAGGATACATTACTACATTACTACAGTATGTTCTATAGAGGTGTACCATCCCAACAGGATACATTACTACAGTATGTTCTATAGAGGTGAACCATCCCAACAGGATACATTACTACAGTATGTTCTATAGAGGTGAACCATCCCAACAGGATACATTACTACAGTATGTTCTATAGAGGTGAACCATCCCAACAGGATACATTACTACATTACTACAGTATGTTCTATAGAGGTGAACCATCCCAACAGGATACATTACTACAGTATGTTCTATAGAGGTGAACCATCCCAACAGGATACATTACTACATTACTACAGTATGTTCTATAGAGGTGAACCATCCCAACAGGATACATTACTACATTACTACAGTATGTTCTATAGAGGTGAACCATCCCAACAGGATACATTACTACATTACTACAGTATGTTCTATAGAGGTGAACCATCCCAACAGGATACATTACTACATTACTACAGTATGTTCTATAGAGGTGTACCATCCCAACAGGATACATTACTACAGTATGTTCTATAGAGGTGAACCATCCCAACAGGATACATTACTACATTACTACAGTATGTTCTATAGAGGTGTACCATCCCAACAGGATACATTACTACAGTATGTTATATAGAGGTGTACCATCCCAACAGGATACATTACTACATTACTACAGTAAGTTCTATAGAGGTGTACCATCCCAACAGGATACATTACTACAGTATGTTCTATAGAGGTGAACCATCCCAGCAGGATACATTACTACAGTATGTTCTATAGAGGTGAACCATCCCAACAGGATACATTACTACAGTATGTTCTATAGAGGTGAACCATCCCAACAGGATACATTACTACATTACTACAGTATGTTCTATAGAGGTGAACCATCCCAACAGGATACATTACTACAGTATGTTCTATAGAGGTGAACCATCCCAACAGGATACATTACTACATTACTACAGTATGTTCTATAGAGGTGAACCATCCCAACAGGATACATTACTACATTACTACAGTATGTTCTATAGAGGTGTACCATCCCAACAGGATACATTACTACAGTATGTTCTATAGAGGTGAACCATCCCAACAGGATACATTACTACATTACTACAGTATGTTCTATAGAGGTGTACCATCCCAACAGGATACATTACTACAGTATGTTATATAGAGGTGTACCATCCCAACAGGATACATTACTACATTACTACAGTAAGTTCTATAGAGGTGTACCATCCCAACAGGATACATTACTACAGTATGTTCTATAGAGGTGAACCATCCCAGCAGGATACATTACTACAGTATGTTCTATAGAGGTGAACCATCCCAACAGGATACATTACTACAGTATGTTCTATAGAGGTGTACCATCCCAACAGGATACATTACTACATTACGTTCTATAGAGGTGAACCATCCCAACAGGATACATTACTACATTACTACAGTATGTTCTATAGAGGTGTACCATCCAACAGGATACATTACTACAGTATGTTCTATAGAGGTGTACCATCCCAACAGGATACATTACTACATTACTACAGTATGTTCTATAGAGGTGAACAATCCAACAGGATACATTACTACAGTATGTTCTATAGAGGTGTACCATCCCAACAGGATACATTACTACATTATGTTCTATAGAGGTGAACCATCCCAACAGGATACATTACTACATTACTACAGTATGTTCTATAGAGGTGTAACATCCCAACAGGATACATTACTACAGTATGTTCTATAGAGGTGAACCATCCCAACAGGATACATTACTACAGTATGTTCTATAGAGGTGAACCATCCCAACAGGATACATTACTACAGTATGTTCTATAGAGGTGAACCATCCCAACAGGATACATTACTACATTACTACAGTATGTTCTATAGAGGTGAACCATCCCAACAGGATACATTACTACAGTATGTTCTATAGAGGTGAACCATCCCAACAGGATACATTACTACATTACTACAGTATGTTCTATAGAGGTGAACCATCCCAACAGGATACATTACTACATTACTACAGTATGTTCTATAGAGGTGTACCATCCCAACAGGATACATTACTACAGTATGTTCTATAGAGGTTAACCATCCCAACAGGATACATTACTACATTACTACAGTATGTTCTATAGAGGTGTACCATCCCAACAGGATACATTACTACAGTATGTTATATAGAGGTGTACCATCCCAACAGGATACATTACTACATTACTACAGTAAGTTCTATAGAGGTGTACCATCCCAACAGGATACATTACTACAGTATGTTCTATAGAGGTGAACCATCCCAGCAGGATACATTACTACAGTATGTTCTATAGAGGTGAACCATCCCAACAGGATACATTACTACAGTATGTTCTATAGAGGTGTACCATCCCAACAGGATACATTACTACATTACGTTCTATAGAGGTGAACCATCCCAACAGGATACATTACTACATTACTACAGTATGTTCTATAGAGGTGTACCATCCAACAGGATACATTACTACAGTATGTTCTATAGAGGTGTACCATCCCAACAGGATACATTACTACATTACTACAGTATGTTCTATAGAGGTGAACCATCCAACAGGATACATTACTACAGTATGTTCTATAGAGGTGTACCATCCCAACAGGATACATTACTACATTATGTTCTATAGAGGTGAACCATCCCAACAGGATACATTACTACATTACTACAGTATGTTCTATAGAGGTGTACCATCCCAACAGGATACATTACTACAGTATGTTCTATAGAGGTGAACCATCCCAACAGGATACATTACTACAGTATGTTCTATAGAGGTGAACCATCCCAACAGGATACATTACTACAGTATGTTCTATAGAGGTGAACCATCCCAACAGGATACATTACTACATTACTACAGTATGTTCTATAGAGGTGTACCATCCCAACAGGATACATTACTACATTACTACAGTATGTTCTATAGAGGTGAACCATCCCACCAGGATACATTACTACAGTATGTTCTATAGAGGTGTACCATCCCAACAGGATACATTACTACATTACTACAGTATGTTCTATAGAGGTGTACCATCCCAACAGGATACATTACTACATTACTACAGTATGTTCTATAGAGGTGTACCATCCCAACAGGATACATTACTACAGTATGTTCTATAGAGGTGAACCATCCCAACAGGATACATTACTACATTACTACAGTATGTTCTATAGAGGTGTACCATCCCAACAGGACACATTACTACAGTATGTTCTATAGAGGTGTACCATCCCAACAGGATACATTACTACATTACTACAGTATGTTCTATAGAGGTGTACCATCCCAACAGGATACATTACTACATTACTACAGTATGTTCTATAGAGGTGTACCATCCCAACAGGATACATTACTACATTACTACAGTATGTTCTATAGAGGTGAACCATCCAACAGGATACATTACTACAGTATGTTCTATAGAGGTGTACCGTCCCAACAGGATACATTACTACATTACTACAGTATGTTCTATAGAGGTGAACCATCCCAACAGGATACATTACTACAGTATGTTCTATAGAGGTGTACCGTCCCAACAGGATACATTGCTACATTACTACAGTATGTTCTATAGAGGTGAACCATCCCAACAGGATACATTACTACATTACTACAGTATGTTCTATAGAGGTGAACCATCCCAACAGGATACATTACTACATTACTACAGTATGTTCTATAGAGGTGTACCATCCCAACAGGATACATTACTACATTACTACAGTATGTTCTATAGAGGTGTACCATCCCAACAGGATACATTACTACATTATGTTCTATAGAGGTGTACCATCCCAACAGGACACATTACTACAGTATGTTCTATAGAGGTGAACCATCCCAACAGGATACATTACTACATTACTACAGTATGTTCTATAGAGGTGTACCGTCCCAACAGGATACATTACTACATTACTACAGTATGTTCTATAGAGGTGAACCATCCCAACAGGATACATTACTACAGTATGTTCTATAGAGGTGTACCGTCCCAACAGGATACATTGCTACATTACTACAGTATGTTCTATAGAGGTGTACCATCCCAACAGGATACATTACTACAGTATGTTCTATAGAGGTGTACCGTCCCAACAGGATACATTGCTACATTACTACAGTATGTTCTATAGAGGTGAACCATCCCAACAGGATACATTACTACATTACTACAGTATGTTCTATAGAGGTGTACCATCCCAACAGGATACATTACTACATTACTACAGTATGTTCTATAGAGGTGAACCATCCCAACAGGATACATTACTACATTACTACAGTATGTTCTATAGAGGTGAACCATCCCAACAGGATACATTACTACAGTATGTTCTATAGAGGTGAACCATCCCACCAGGATACATTACTACATTACTACAGTATGTTCTATAGAGGTGAACCATCCCAACAGGATACATTACTACATTACTACAGTATGTTCTATAGAGGTGTACCATCCCAACAGGATACATTACTACATTACTACAGTATGTTCTATAGAGGTGAACCATCCCAACAGGATACATTACTACATTACTACAGTATGTTCTATAGAGGTGAACCATCCCAACAGGATACATTACTACAGTATGTTCTATAGAGGTGAACCATCCCAACAGTATACATTACTACAGTATGTCGTGTATTGCCGCTGTGTAATATGTACTTTGTGAAGGGAAGACAGGCGCTCCAACAGGTCTACCAGTGTACCCATTTAATAGGTTGGATACAATACATTACATACAAAAATAAACCACAACAAAGCAATACATGTACTGTATTCATGTACAAATAAAACCTGAAAGACTTCCGTTGTTCTTCTTGTGGATACAAGATTTACATCTGATAGACTAAAACACAGCACATTAACAAACCGTAAAAATGTTTTTAATAATGTTTTATACCAAAATCAAATCAATTGCATGATGGTTTTTTCAACATTGATGATAATAATATTAATATGTAACATGATGACAGAGTGAAAACAATATGAAAAATGATAATACATTATTTTACTGAAGGCACAGTGCCTGAAAACTCAGTGACGTCCTAAACAACGTAGTGGAACTAACTCGCTAAGTAGTAGGGGGTATTTAATTCACAGGCTGACAAAATATCAAAAAAACAAAACTCGTAAGAATTGTACAAGTATAAAATAGCGAAACACATGAATAAATTACATTACGGACACGGAGAACCCCTTCACAAGGTGCTACTAAAATAATCTGGAACCGTCTGGAACCGGTATTAGAACATAATAATCTGGAACCGTCTGGAACCGGTATTAGAACATAAAAAGAGGTTGGTCCTTGAAACTTTGTTTTTTCATATTTTTTGTGTAGTAATGTAATGTAGCTGTATGTAGTAATGTAATGTAGCTGTGTGTATGTAGTAATGTAATGTAGCTGTGTGTAGTAATGTAATGTAGCTGTGTGTATGTAGTAATGTAATGTAGCTGTGTGTATGTAGTAATGTAATGTAGCTGTGTGTAGTAATGTAATGTAGCTGTGTGTAGTAATGTAATGTAGCTGTGTGTAGTAATGTAATGTAGCTGTGTGTATGTAGTAATGTAATGTAGCTGTGTGTATGTAGTAATGTAATGTAGCTGTGTGTAGTAATGTAATGTAGCTGTGTGTATGTAGTAATGTAATGTAGCTGTGTGTAGTAATGTAATGTAGCTGTGTGTATGTAGTAATGTAATGTAGCTGTGTGTATGTAGTAATGTAATGTAGCTGTGTGTAGTAATGTAATGTAGCTGTGTGTAGTAATGTAATGTAGCTGTGTGTATGTAGTAATGTAATGTAGCTGTGTGTATGTAGTAATGTAATGTAGCTGTGTGTAGTAATGTAATGTAGCTGTGTGTATGTAGTAATGTAATGTAGCTGTGTGTAGTAATGTAATGTAGCTGTGTGTAGTAATGTAATGTAGCTGTATGTAGTAATGTAATGTAGCTGTGTGTAGTAATGTAATGTAGCTGTGTGTATGTAGTAATGTAATGTAGCTGTGTGTATGTAGTAATGTAATGTAGCTGTGTGTGTGTAGTAATGTAATGTAGCTGTGTGTAGTAATGTAATGTAGCTGTGTGTATGTAGTAATGTAATGTAGCTGTGTGTAGTAATGTAATGTAGCTGTGTGTATGTAGTAATGTAATGTAGCTGTGTGTAGTAATGTAATGTAGCTGTGTGTATGTAGTAATGTAATGTAGCTGTGTGTAGTAATGTAATGTAGCTGTGTGTAGTAATGTAATGTAGCTGTGTGTATGTAGTAATGTAATGTAGCTGTGTGTGTGTAGTAATGTAATGTAGCTGTGTGTATGTAGTAATGTAATGTAGCTGTGTGTATGTAGTAATGTAATGTAGCTGTGTGTATGTAGTAATGTAATGTAGCTGTGTGTAGTAATGTAATGTAGCTGTGTGTAGTAATGTAATGTAGCTGTGTGTAGTAATGTAATGTAGCTGTGTGTAGTAATGTAATGTAGCTGTGTGTAGTAATGTAATGTAGCTGTGTGTAGTAATGTAATGTAGCTGTGTGTAGTAATGTAACGTAGCTGTGTGTATGTAGTAATGTAATGTAGCTGTGTGTATGTAGTAATGTAATGTAGCTGTATGTAGTAATGTAATGTAGCTGTGTGTAGTAATGTAATGTAGCTGTGTGTAGTAATGTAATGTAGCTGTGTGTGTGTAGTAATGTAATGTAGCTGTGTGTATGTAGTAATGTAATGTAGCTGTGTGTATGTAGTAATGTAATGTAGCTGTGTGTATGTAGTAATGTAATGTAGCTGTATGTAGTAATGTAATGTAGCTGTATGTATGTAGTAATGTAATGTAGCTGTGTGTATGTAGTAATGTAATGTAGCTGTGTGTAGTAATGTAATGTAGCTGTGTGTATGTAGTAATGTAATGTAGCTGTGTGTATGTAGTAATGTAATGTAGCTGTGTGTAGTAATGTAATGTAGCTGTGTGTATGTAGTAATGTAATGTAGCTGTGTGTATGTAGAACTGTAATGTAGCTGTGTGTAGTAATGTAATGTAGCTGTGTGTAGTAATGTAATGTAGCTGTGTGTAGTAATGTAATGTAGCTGTGTGTGTGTAGTAATGTAATGTAGCTGTGTGTAGTAATGTAATGTAGATGTGTGTATGTAGTAATGTAATGTAGCTGTGTGTAGTAATGTAATGTAGCTGTGTGTAGTAATGTAATGTAGCTGTGTGTAGTAATGTAATGTAGCTGTGTGTAGTAATGTAATGTAGCTGTGTGTATGTAGTAATGTAATGTAGCTGTGTGTATGTAGAAATGTAATGTAGCTGTATGTAGTAATGTAATGTAGCTGTGTGTAGTAATGTAATGTAGCTGTGTGTGTGTAGTAATGTAATGTAGCTGTGTGTGTGTAGTAATGTAATGTAGCTGTATGTATGTAGTAATGTAATGTAGCTGTGTGTATGTAGTAATGTAATGTAGCTGTGTGTATGTAGTAATGTAATGTAGCTGTGTGTATGTAGTAATGTAATGTAGCTGTGTGTATGTAGTAATGTAATGTAGCTGTGTGTATGTAGAAATGTAATGTAGCTGTGTGTATGTAGCAATGTAATGTAGCTGTGTGTATGTAGTAATGTAATGTAGCTGTGTGTAGTAATGTAATGTAGCTGTGTGTAGTAATGTAATGTAGCTGTGTGTATGTAGAAATGTAATGTAGCTGTGTGTATGTAGAAATGTAATGTAGCTGTGTGTATGTAGAAATGTAATGTAGCTGTGTGTATGTAGTAATGTAATGTAGCTGTGTGTATGTAGTAATGTAATGTAGCTGTGTGTATGTAGTAATGTAATGTAGCTGTGTGTATGTAGTAATGTAATGTAGCTGTGTGTATGTAGTAATGTAATGTAGCTGTGTGTATGTAGTAATGTAATGTAGCTGTGTGTAGTAATGTAATGTAGCTGTGTGTATGTAGAAATGTAATGTAGCTGTGTGTAGTAATGTAATGTAGCTGTGTGTATGTAGTAATGTAATGTAGCTGTGTGTATGTAGTAATGTAATGTAGCTGTGTGTATGTAGTAATGTAATGTAGCTGTGTGTATGTAGTAATGTAATGTAGCTGTGTGTATGTAGTAATGTAATGTAGCTGTGTGTATGTAGTAATGTAATGTAGCTGTGTGTATGTAGAAATGTAATGTAGCTGTGTGTATGTAGTAATGTAATGTAGCTGTGTGTAGTAATGTAATGTAGCTGTGTGTATGTAGTAATGTAATGTAGCTGTGTGTATGTAGAAATGTAATGTAGCTGTGTGTAGTAATGTAATGTAGCTGTGTGTATGTAGAAATGTAATGTAGCTGTGTGTAGTAATGTAATGTAGCTGTGTGTATGTAGTAATGTAATGTAGCTGTGTGTATGTAGAAATGTAATGTAGCTGTGTGTAGTAATGTAATGTAGCTGTGTGTATGTAGAAATATAATGTAGCTGTGTGTATGTAGTAATGTAATGTAGCTGTGTGTATGTAGTAATGTAATGTAGCTGTGTGTATGTAGTAATGTAATGTAGCTGTGTGTAGTAATGTAATGTAGCTGTGTGTAGTAATGTAATGTAGCTGTGTGTGTGTAGTAATGTAATGTAGCTGTGTGTAGTAATGTAATGTAGCTGTGTGTATGTAGTAATGTAATGTAGCTGTGTGTAGTAATGTAATGTAGCTGTATGTATGTAGTAATGTAATGTAGCTGTATGTATGTAGTAATGTAATGTAGCTGTGTGTATGTAGTAATGTAATGTAGCTGTGTGTAGTAATGTAATGTAGCTGTGTGTATGTAGTAATGTAATGTAGCTGTGTGTATGTAGAAATGTAATGTAGCTGTGTGTAGTAATGTAATGTAGCTGTGTGTATGTAGAAATGTAATGTAGCTGTGTGTAGTAATGTAATGTAGCTGTGTGTATGTAGTAATGTAATGTAGCTGTGTGTATGTAGTAATGTAATGTAGCTGTGTGTATGTAGTAATGTAATGTAGCTGTGTGTATGTAGTAATGTAATGTAGCTGTGTGTATGTAGTAATGTAATGTAGCTGTGTGTATGTAGTAATGTAATGTAGCTGTGTGTATGTAGTAATGTAATGTAGCTGTGTGTATGTAGTAATGTAATGTAGCTGTGTGTATGTAGTAATGTAATGTAGCTGTGTGTAGTAATGTAATGTAGCTGTGTGTAGTAATGTAATGTAGCTGTGTGTATGTAGTAATGTAATGTAGCTGTGTGTATGTAGAAATGTAATGTAGCTGTGTGTATGTAGTAATGTAATGTAGCTGTGTGTAGTAATGTAATGTAGCTGTGTGTATGTAGTAATGTAATGTAGCTGTGTGTATGTAGTAATGTAATGTAGCTGTGTGTAGTAATGTAATGTAGCTGTGTGTGTGTAGTAATGTAATGTAGCTGTGTGTAGTAATGTAATGTAGCTGTGTGTATGTAGTAATGTAATGTAGCTGTGTGTATGTAGTAATGTAATGTAGCTGTGTGTATGTAGTAATGTAATGTAGCTGTGTGTATGTAGTAATGTAATGTAGCTGTGTGTATGTAGTAATGTAATGTAGCTGTGTGTATGTAGTAATGTAATGTAGCTGTGTGTATGTAGTAATGTAATGTAGCTGTGTGTAGTAATGTAATGTAGCTGTGTGTGTGTAGTAATGTAATGTAGCTGTGTGTATGTAGTAATGTAATGTAGCTGTGTGTAGTAATGTAATGTAGCTGTGTGTGTGTAGTAATGTAATGTAGCTGTGTGTATGTAGTAATGTAATGTAGCTGTGTGTATGTAGTAATGTAATGTAGCTGTGTGTAGTAATGTAATGTAGCTGTGTGTATGTAGTAATGTAATGTAGCTGTGTGTATGTAGTAATGTAATGTAGCTGTGTGTGTGTAGTAATGTAATGTAGCTGTGTGTGTGTAGTAATGTAATGTAGCTGTGTGTATGTAGTAATGTAATGTAGCTGTGTGTATGTAGTAATGTAATGTAGCTGTGTGTAGTAATGTAATGTAGCTGTGTGTGTGTAGTAATGTAATGTAGCTGTGTGTATGTAGTAATGTAATGTAGCTGTGTGTATGTAGTAATGTAATGTAGCTGTGTGTAGTAATGTAATGTAGCTGTGTGTAGTAATGTAATGTAGCTGTGTGTATGTAGTAATGTAATGTAGCTGTGTGTATGTAGTAATGTAATGTAGCTGTGTGTAGTAATGTAATGTAGCTGTGTGTGTGTAGTAATGTAATGTAGCTGTGTGTATGTAGTAATGTAATGTAGCTGTGTGTATGTAGTAATGTAATGTAGCTGTGTGTAGTAATGTAATGTAGCTGTGTGTATGTAGTAATGTAATGTAGCTGTGTGTAGTAATGTAATGTAGCTGTGTGTATGTAGTAATGTAATGTAGCTGTATGTATGTAGTAATGTAATGTAGCTGTGTGTATGTAGTAATGTAATGTAGCTGTGTGTATGTAGTAATGTAATGTAGCTGTGTGTATGTAGAAATGTAATGTAGCTGTGTGTATGTAGTAATGTAATGTAGCTGTGTGTGTGTAGTAATGTAATGTAGCTGTGTGTATGTAGTAATGTAATGTAGCTGTGTGTATGTAGTAATGTAATGTAGCTGTGTGTATGTAGTAATGTAATGTAGCTGTGTGTGTGTAGTAATGTAATGTAGCTGTGTGTATGTAGTAATGTAATGTAGCTGTGTGTATGTAGAAATGTAATGTAGCTGTGTGTAGTAATGTAATGTAGCTGTGTGTATGTAGTAATGTAATGTAGCTGTATGTATGTAGTAATGTAATGTAGCTGTGTGTATGTAGTAATGTAATGTAGCTGTGTGTATGTAGTAATGTAATGTAGCTGTGTGTAGTAATGTAATGTAGCTGTGTGTATGTAGTAATGTAATGTAGCTGTGTGTATGTAGAAATGTAATGTAGCTGTGTGTAGTAATGTAATGTAGCTGTGTGTATGTAGTAATGTAATGTAGCTGTGTGTATGTAGTAATGTAATGTAGCTGTGTGTATGTAGTAATGTAATGTAGCTGTGTGTATGTAGTAATGTAATGTAGCTGTGTGTATGTAGTAATGTAATGTAGCTGTGTGTATGTAGAAATGTAATGTAGCTGTGTGTAGTAATGTAATGTAGCTGTGTGTATGTAGTAATGTAATGTAGTTGTGTGTATGTAGAAATGTAATGTAGCTGTGTGTAGTAATGTAATGTAGCTGTGTGTATGTAGTAATGTAATGTAGCTGTGTGTATGTAGTAATGTAATGTAGCTGTGTGTATGTAGTAATGTAATGTAGCTGTGTGTATGTAGAAATGTAATGTAGCTGTGTGTAGTAATGTAATGTAGCTGTGTGTATGTAGTAATGTAATGTAGCTGTGTGTATGTAGTAATGTAATGTAGCTGTGTGTATGTAGTAATGTAATGTAGCTGTGTGTATGTAGAAATGTAATGTAGCTGTGTGTAGTAATGTAATGTAGCTGTGTGTATGTAGTAATGTAATGTAGCTGTGTGTATGTAGTAATGTAATGTAGCTGTGTGTATGTAGAAATGTAAGGCCATACGACAATTCATGTTATTTTGTTCTTCAGTTGTTTTCCAGGCAACACAGTCTAATAACAAGTAAACAATGGTTAAAAACAAACAGAAAACGAACATGTGTCTAATCAAATCAAAAAGACTAACGTCTATATATTCACATATATTTTGTTTATAATAAAAAACTAGTAGAAATGTATAATAATGAAGTATTAAGGAAAAGGATACAAAAAGTATTCCTGTAAAAGGCTATGTACAAGCTACATTCTACATACTGTACTGTGAATAACAAGCCATAGGAACGATGCATATTTCAGTGATGAAGGCTGCTGCCTTAAAGCCAACAGAGAAGTGAAAGTATCCCCATGTAGCCACAGTGAGAGAGCTGGATGAGGCCTATCATTATAGAACACGTGGGATTTACAGCATCTTCAAGAGCCCATGATTAGTGTTTCAATATCCTCCTTTAGTGAGTTAGATAAGGGCCCTGGTCAAACGTTGGTCACTATATAGGGAATAGGGCCCTGGTGTAAAGTAGTGCACTATATAGGGAATAGGGCCCTGGTCTAAAGTAGTGCACTATATAGGGAATAGGGCCCTGGTCAAACGTTGGCCACTACATAGGGAATAGGGCCCTGGTGTAAAGTAGTGCACTATATAGGGAATAGGGCCCTGGTCTAAAGTAGTGCACTATATAGGGAATAGGGCCCTGGTCAAACGTTGGCCACTACATAGGGAATAGGGCCCTGGTCTAAAGTAGTGCACTATATAGGGAATAGGGCCCTGGTCTAAAGTAGTGCACTATATAGGGAATAGGGCCCTGGTCTAAAGTAGTGCACTATATAGGGAATAGGGCCCTGGTCAAACGTTGGCCACTACATAGGGAATAGGGCTCTGGTCTAAAGTAATGCACTATATAGGGAATAGGGCCCTGGTCTAAAGTAGTGCACTATATAGGGAATAGGGCCCTGGTCAAACGTTGGCCACTACATAGGGAATAGGGCCCTGGTCTAAAGTAGTGCACTATATAGGGTACCATTTGGGATAGAGAGTTTCAATTGAGTAGCAATACAGTCATTGTTAGATTATGGAATATTGATATTGAAATACCAAATAAACCCTTATTAAATAATGCATGACAATAATACCACATTATATCCCTTTAAGGATAATTTACTGTGACTGTCAGCTGTGGTAATATACTGTATGTGCTAATTTAGAACAATAATACACATTTGGTTATTTGTTGACAGTCTTTAAGTAGCTAATTCATACGCTCTATAATCACAATATCTATCTTAAGATAATCTTCAAACGGAAGTAATGGCACATTGTGAAATAACGTTGATATGTTTGTTTGGGTGTGAAAACATTCGTCCCAAGAAAGACCCCATTTCCTGGTTGTGTTTCTTTTTTAACAAACCGTTCAAACTACCAGAGACATCCGGTTGAACACTGGAACCATCATCATATTGACTCTGAAAATCCCTTCGTTGTTTTATTAAGTGCCTTTTTGGCGTTTCCGCTCCCCGTCTATGACATGAAACAGTATATTAGAACAATAAATATATCGGAACTGATAGTGCTTAGCAAACAAAGGAATAGCGTGGAGGTGAATGTATCTAGTGAAGGTCTGGGTCTCTAGCGTGGAGAAATACAGTGTGTTGGTGCTAACATTCCACTCCTTGTCACTACTACTCCTAACATGTCTGGGGGTGGAATGTTAGCACAAACAGACTGTATTTCAGGCTAAGTCTGGTCTGGGGAGGACAGAAAGCAACAATTATTCCCTAAATTCTTAAACAATATTGGAAGGTTAATGATAAGCCACATCCAAATAGTAGGAATGAATTGTCTATAAACTACCTTTTAACCCCCCCCCCCCCCCCATAAGTGTCATCCACCTGAATACATGTAGGGGATACTTTCAGGGTCCTGGACTGCAATGTACTTCCTGGCTGCGTCCCAATGTACTTCCTGGCGGCGTCCCAAACGTCAGCCTGTTCCGTTTATAGCGCACTACTTTTGACCAGGGCCTTATTGGTGACCAGGGCACTACAAAGGGAATAGGTTGTCGTTTAGGCTGCAAGCCCTAGTTTAACGCAAACTGACTGTAGTAAAATGACATATTTTTCTTAAAAAATATTTCTAGCAATTATTCTGTACACTTTTAAGTAAAAGGCAAAACCAATGTTGACTGTTTCAGTCTGTCTGTTAGCCCAGCACCAATCAAAGGAAAGGAGATGGAGACAGGGGCCAGTTCATAGGCTAAGAGTACTGCAGGAGCCAATGGCAATGCTCCTCAGCGAGTCACTTCCTGTTACAGGAGGAGCTTCCCGTTGCGGTGGATCTTGAGGATCTTTCCTAGTCTCTGTTTGGCCGTCGCCATGCCTTTCTTGAGCCGCTTCGCTGAGGGGCACAAAGAGGCAAAAAGCAGAAATCTTTGAAAAATAAATCAGGAATTCAGCAGTGACTATCTCTTAGATTGATTAGTACAATGTGGATGTGAAAAATGAGGGCACAAGTATAAATATAGTAAGGGGCACCAGTGTATATAATAGGGGCACCAGTGTATATAATAGGGGCACTAGTGTATATAGTAGGGGCACCAGTGTATATAATAGGGGCACCAGTGTATATAATAGGGGCACCAGTGTATATTGTAGAGGCACCAGTGTATATAATAGGGGCACCAGTGTATATAATAGGGGCACCAGTGTATGTAAAAGGGGCACCAGTGTATATAATAGGGGCACCAGGATATATAATAGGGGCACCAGTGTATGTAATAGGGGCACTAGTGTATATAGTAGGGGCACCAGTGTATATAATAGGGGCACCATTGTACGTATTAGGGGCACCTATGTATGTAATAGGGGCACCAGGATATATAATAGGGGCGCCAGTGTATATAATAGGGGCACCAGTGTATATAATAGGGGCACCAGTGTATATAGTAGGGGCACCAGTGTATATAATAGGGGCACCAGTGTATATAATAGGGGCACCAGGATATATAATAGGGGCACCAGTGTATGTAATAGGGGCACTAGTGTATATAGTAGGGGCACCAGTGTATATAATAGGGGCACCATTGTACGTATTAGGGGCACCTGTGTATGTAATAGGGGCACCAGGATATATAATAGGGGCGCCAGTGTATATAATAGGGGCACCAGTGTATGTAAAAGGGGCACCAGTGTATATAATAGGGGCACTAGTGTATATAGTAGGGGCACTAGTGTATATAGTAGGGGCACTAGTGTATATAGTAGGGGCACCAGTGTATATAGTAGGGGCACCAGTGTATATAGTAGGGGCACCAGTGTATATAGTAGGGGCACCAGTGTATATTGTAGAGGCACCAGTGTATATAGTAGGTGCACCAGTGTATATAGTAGGGGCACTAGTGTATATAGTAGGGGCACCAGTGTATATAGTAGGGGCACCAGTGTATATAGTAGGGGCACCAGTGTATATAGTAGGGGCACCAGTGTATATTGTAGAGGCACCAGTGTATATAGTAGGTGCACCAGTGTATATAGGTGAATCGTCCCCGGTCTATCCGGCTAGAAGGACCATTTGGTATCAATTGAAAGCAACAGTTAGTCTTGTTAGCGGTGAGGCGTAAATTACTTGAAAGGCTCTTAACTGAACTTTACCAACCAACAGAATGCATGTGTGGTATTTCCCTGTGGATGAAATCACTTACCTTCGCCCTTTGCGTCACCCTTTCCTGCTCCGCCTGCTCCTCCTGCTCCGCCTGCTGCTCCTCCTGCTCCGGCCCCTCGCTCCCCCTTGGCCGTGTTGTTGTTGTTATTGTTGTGAGATGATGAAAATGTGGAGGGTCGTCTCTGTGTAAGGAAGACTCCAGGGGCCATGGGTTGGGGCCCCCCAGCATGCTTCCCTCCTGCCCCAGAGGAGTATTCATGGTCGGTCTGACCTGGCTCGGAGTCCCGGCCCGCGTCTGGTTCTGGAGTACTGCTGTCCCTGCTCAGCTTCCTCACTGGCTCCTCCTCTTCCTCCTCCTCCCTCACGGCAGCAGGAGGCTTCTTTTTTGTGCTCTTCTGCTTTTTGTTGGTCTTCTGCTGCTCCTTCTGGGAGAAACAAATATTAACACAGAACCCCCGAACCCTGAGGTGAGACAACTAGAGGGACATAACCCTGAGGAGAGACAACTAGAGGGACATAACCCTGAGGAGAGACAACTAGAGGAACATAACCCTGAGGAGAGACAACTAGAGGGACATAACCCTGAGGAGAGACAACTAGAGGGACATAACCCTGACCCTGAGGAGAGACAACTAGAGGGACATAACCCTGAGGAGAGACAACTAGAGGGACATAACCCTGAGGAGAGACAACTAGAGGGACATAACCCTGAGGAGAAACAACTAGAGGGACATAACCCTGAGGAGAGACAACTAGAGGGACATAACCCTGAGGAGAGACAACTAGAGGGACATAACCCTGAGGAGAGACAACTAGAGGGACATAACCCTGAGGAGAGACAACTAGAGGGACATAACCCTGAGGAGAGACAACTAGAGGGACATAACCCTGAGGAGAGACAACTAGAGGGACATAACCCTGAGGAGAAACAACTAGAGGGACATAACCCTGAGGAGAGACAACTAGAGGGACATAACCCTGAGGAGAGACAACTAGAGGGACATAACCCTGAGGAGTGACAACTAGAGGGACATAGCCCTGAGGAGAGACAACTAGAGGGACATAACCCTGAGGAGAGACAACTAGAGGGACATAACCCTGAGGAGAGACAACTTGAGGGACATAACCCTGAGGAGAGACAACTAGAGGGACATAACCCTGAGGAGAGACAACTAGAGGGACATAACCCTGAGGAGAGACAACTAGAGGAACATAACCCTGACCCTGAGGAGAGACAACTAGAGGGACATAACCCTGAGGAGAGACAACTAGAGGAACATAACCCTGACGAGAGACAACTAGAGGGACATAGCCCTGAGGAGAGACAACTAGAGGGACATAACCCTGAGGAGAGACAACTTGAGGGACATAACCCTGAGGAGAGACAACTAGAGGGACATAACCCTGAGGAGAAACAACTAGAGGGACATAACCCTGAGGAGAGACAACTAGAGGGACATAACCCTGAGGAGAGACAACTAGAGGGACATAACCCTGAGGAGAGACAACTAGATGGACATAACCCTGAGGAGAGACAACTAGAGGGACATAACCCTGAGGAGAGACAACTAGAGGGACATAACCCTGAGGAGAGACAACTAGAGGGACATAACCCTGAGGAGAGACAACTAGAGGGACATAACCCTGAGGAGAGACAACTAGAGGGACATAACCCTGAGGAGAGACAACTAGAGGAACATAACCCTGAGGAGAGACAACTAGAGGGACATAACCCTGAGGAGAAACAACTAGAGGAACATAACCCTGACCCTGAGGAGAGACAACTAGAGGGACATAACCCTGAGGAGAGACAACTAGAGGGACATAACCCTGAGGAGAGACAACTAGAGGGACATAACCCTGAGGAGAGACAACTAGAGGGACATAACCCTGAGGAGAGACAACTAGAGGGACATAACCCTGAGGAGAGACAACTAGAGGGACATAACCCTGAGGAGAGACAACTAGAGGGACATAACCCTGAGGAGAGACAACTAGAGGGACATAACCCTGAGGAGAGACAACTAGAGGGACATAACCTTGAGGAGAAACAACTAGAGGGACATAACCCTGAGGAGAGACAACTAGAGGGACATAACCCTGAGGAGAGACAACTAGAGGGACATAACCCTGAGGAGAGACAACTAGAGGGACATAACCATGAGGAGAGACAACTAGAGGGACATAACCCTGAGGAGAGACAACTAGAGGGACATAACCCTGAGGAGAGACAACTAGAGGGACATAACCCTGAGGAGAGACAACTAGAGGGACATAACCCTGAGGAGAGACAACTAGAGGGACATAACCCTGAGGAGAGACAACTAGAGGGACATAACCCTGAGGAGAGACAACTAGAGGGACATAACCCTTAGGAGAGACAACTAGAGGGACATAACCCTGAGGAGACAACTAGAGGGCCATAACCCTGAGGAGAGACAACTAGAGGGCCATAACCCTGAGGAGAGACAACTAGAGGGACATAACCCTGAGGAGAGACAACTAGAGGGACATAACCCTGAGGAGAGACAACTAGAGGGACATAACCCTGAGGAGAGACAACTAGAGGGACATAACCCTGAGGAGAAACAACTAGAGGGACATAACCCTGACCCTGAGGAGAGACAACTAGAGGGACATAACCCTGAGGAGAGACACCTAGAGGGACATAGCCCTGAGGAGAGACAACTAGAGGGACATAACCCTGAGGAGAGACAACTAGAGGGACATAACCCTGAGGAGAGACAACTAGAGGGACATAACCCTGAGGAGAAACAACTAGAGGGACATAACCCTGAGGAGAAACAACTAGAGGGACATAACCCTGAGGAGAGACAACTAGAGGAACATAACCCTGACCCTGAGGAGAGACAACTAGAGGGACATAACCCTGAGGAGAGACAACTAGAGGGACATAACCCTGAGGAGAGACAACTAGAGGGACATAACCCTGAGGAGAGACAACTAGAGGGACATAGCCCTGAGGAGAGACAACTAGAGGGACATGACCCTGAGGAGAGACAACTAGAGGGACATAACCCTGAGGAGAGACAACTAGAGGGACATAACCCTGAGGAGAGACAACTAGAGGAACATAACCCCGAGGAGAGACAACTAGAGGGACATAACCCAGAGGAGAGACAACTAGAGGGACATAACCCTGAGGAGAGACAACTAGAGGAACATAACCCTGAGGAGAGACAACTAGAGGACCATAACCCTGAGGACAGACAACTAGAGGGACATAACCCTGAGGAGAGACAACTAGAGGGACATAACCCTGAGGAGAGACAACTAGAGGGACATAACCCTGAGGAGAGACAACTAGAGGGACATAACCCTGAGGAGAGACAACTAGAGGGATATAACCCTGAGGAGAGACAACTAGAGGGACATAACCCTGAGGAGAGACAACTAGAGGGACATAACCCTGACCCTGAGGAGAGACAACTAGAGGGACATAACCCTGAGGAGAGACAACTAGATGGACATAACCCTGAGGAGAGACAACTAGAGGAACATAACCCTGAGGAGAGACAACTTGAGGGACATAACCCTGACCCTGAGGAGAGACAACTAGAGGGACATAACCCTGAGGAGAAACAACTAGAGGGACATAACCCTGAGGAGAGACAACTAGAGGGACATAACCCTGAGGAGAGACAACTAGAGGGACATAACCCTGAGGAGAGACAACTAGATGGACATAACCCTGAGGAGAGACAACTAGAGGGACATAACCCTGAGGAGAGACAACTAGAGGGACATAACCCTGAGGAGAGACAACTAGAGGGACATAACCCTGAGGAGAGACAACTAGAGGGACATAACCCTGAGGAGAGACAACTAGAGGAACATAACCCTGACCCTGAGGAGAGACAACTAGAGGGACATAACCCTGAGGAGAGACAACTAGAGGAACATAACCCTGAGAAGAGACAACTAGAGGGACATAACCCTGAGGAGAGACAACTAGAGGGACATAACCCTGAGGAGAGACAACTAGAGGGACATAACCCTGAGGAGAGACAACTAGAGGGACATAACCCTGAGGAGAGACAACTAGAGGGACATAACCCTGACCCTGAGGAGAGACAACTAGAGGGACATAACCCTGAGGAGAGACAACTAGAGGGACATAACCCTGAGGAGAGACAACTAGAGGGACATAACCCTGAGGAGAGACAACTAGAGGGACATAGCCCTGAGGAGAGACAACTAGAGGGACATGACCCTGAGGAGAGACAACTAGAGGGACATAACCCTGAGGAGAGACAGCTAGAGGGACATAACCCTGAGGAGAGACAACTAGAGGGACATAACCCTGACCCTGAGGAGAGACAACTAGAGAGACATAACCCTGACCCTGAGGAGAGACAACTAGAGGGACATAACCCCGAGGAGAGACAACTAGAGGGACATAACCCCGAGGAGAGACAACTAGAGAGACATAACCCTGAGGAGAGACAACTAGAGGGACATAACCCTGAGGAGAGACAACTAGAGGGACATAACCCTGAGGAGAGACAACTAGAGGGACATAACCCTGAGGAGAGACAACTAGAGGGACATAACCCGGAGGAGAGACAACTAGAGGGACATAACCCTGAGGAGAGACAACTAGAGGGACATAACCCTGAGGAGAGACAACTAGAGGGACATAACCCTGAGGAGAGACAACTAGAGGGACATAACCCTGAGGAGAGACAACTAGAGGGACATAACCCTGAGGAGAGACAACTAGAGGGACATAACCCTGAGGAGAGACAACTAGAGGGACATAACCCTTAGGAGAGACAACTAGAGGGACATAACCCTGAGGAGACAACTAGAGGGCCATAACCCTGAGGAGAGACAACTAGAGGGACATAACCCTGAGGAGAGACAACTAGAGGGACATAACCCTGAGGAGAGACAACTAGAGGGACATAACCCTGAGGAGAGACAACTAGAGGGACATAACCCTGAGGAGAGACAACTAGAGGGACATAACCCTGAGGAGAAACAACTAGAGAGAAACAACTAACACCATAGTACCCTCCAAACTCGTCATCAAGCTCGAGACCCTGGGTCTCGACCCCGCCCTGTGCAACTGGGTCCTGGACTTCCTGACGGGCCGCCCCCAGGTGGTGAGGGTAGGTAACAACATCTCCACCCCGCTGATCCTCAACACTGGGGCCCCACAAGGGTGCGTTCTGAGCCCTCTCCTGTACTCCCTGTTCACCCACGACTGCGTGGCCATGCACGCCTCCAACTCAATCATCAAGTTTGCGGATGACACTACAGTGGTAGGCTTGATTACCAACAACGACGAGACGGCCTACAGGGAGGAGGTGAGGGCCCTCGGAGTGTGGTGTCAGGAAAATAACCTCACACTCAACGTCAACAAAACAAAGGAGATGATTGTGGACTTCAGGAAACAGCAGAGGGAGCACCCCCCTATCCACATCGACGGGTCAGTAGTGGAGAAGGTGGAAAGTTTTAAGTTCCTCGGTGTACACATCACGGACAAACTGAATTGGTCCACCCACACAGACAGCGTTGTGAAGAAGGCGCAGCAGCGCCTCTTCAACCTCAGGAGGCTGAAGAAATTCGGCTTGTCACCAAAAGCACTCACAAACTTCTACAGATGCACAATCGAGAGCATCCTGTCGGGCTGTATCACCGCCTGGTACGGCAACTGCTCCGCCCACAACCGTAAGGCTCTCCAGAGGGTAGTGAGGTCTGCAGAACGCATCACCAGGGGCAAACTACCTGCCCTCCAGGACACCTACACCACCCGATGTCACAGGAAGGCCATAAAGATCATCAAGGACAACAACCACCCAAGCCACTGCCTGTTCACCCCGCTATCATCCAGAAGGCGAGGTCAGTACAGGTGCATCAAAGCAGGGACCGAGAGACTGAAAAACAGCTTCTATCTCAAGGCCATCAGACTGTTAAACAGCCACCACTAACATTTAGCGGCCGCTGCCAACATACTGACTCAACTCCAGCCACTTTAAAAATGGGAATTGATGGAAATTATGTAAAAATGTACCACTAGCCACTTTAAACAATGCCACTTAATATAATGTTTACATACCCTACATTACCCATCTCATATGTATATACTGTACTCTATATCATCTACTGCATCTTGCCATCTTTATGTAATACATGTACCACTAGCCACTTTAAACTATGCCACTTTATGTTTACATACCCTACAGTACTCATCTCATATGTATATACCGTACTCTATACCATCTACTGCATCTGCCATGCCGTTCTGTACCACCACTCATTCATATATCTTTATGTACATATTCTTTATCCCTTTACACTTGTGTGTGTGTAAGGTAGTAGTTGTGGAATTGTTAGGTTAGATTACTGTTGGTTATTACTGCATTGTCGGAACTAGAAGCACAAGCATTTCGCTACACTCGCATTAACATCTGCTAACCATGTGTATGTGACTAATAAAATTTGATTTGATTTGATTAGAGGGACATAACCCTGACCCTGAGGAGAGACAACTAGAGGGACATAACCCTGAGGAGAGACACCTAGAGGAACATAACCCTGACCCTGAGGAGAGACAACTAGAGGGACATAACCCTGAGGAGAGACAACTAGAGGGACATAACCCTGAGGAGAGACAACTAGAGGGACATAACCCTGAGGAGAAACAACTAGAGGGACATAACCCTGAGGAGAGACAACTAGAGGGACATAACCCTGAGGAGAGACAACTAGAGGGACATAACCCGGAGGAGAGACAACTAGAGGGACATAACCCTGAGGAGAGACAACTAGAGGGACATAACCCTGAGGAGAGACAACTAGAGGGACATAACCCTGAGGAGAGACAACTAGAGGGACATAACCCTGAGGAGAGACAACTAGAGGGACATAACCCTGAGGAGAGACAACTAGAGGGACATAACCCTGAGGAGAGACAACTAGAGGGACATAACCCTGAGGAGAGACAACTAGAGGGACATAACCCTGAGGAGAGACAACTAGAGGGACATAACCCTGAGGAGAAACAACTAGAGAGAAACAACTAACACCATAGTACCCTCCAAACTCGTCATCAAGCTCGAGACCCTGGGTCTCGACCCCGCCCTGTGCAACTGGGTCCTGGACTTCCTGACGGGCCGCCCCCAGGTGGTGAGGGTAGGTAACAACATCTCCACCCCGCTGATCCTCAACACTGGGGCCCCACAAGGGTGCGTTCTGAGCCCTCTCCTGTACTCCCTGTTCACCCACGACTGCGTGGCCATGCACGCCTCCAACTCAATCATCAAGTTTGCGGATGACACTACAGTGGTAGGCTTGATTACCAACAACGACGAGACGGCCTACAGGGAGGAGGTGAGGGCCCTCGGAGTGTGGTGTCAGGAAAATAACCTCACACTCAACGTCAACAAAACAAAGGAGATGATTGTGGACTTCAGGAAACAGCAGAGGGAGCACCCCCCTATCCACATCGACGGGTCAGTAGTGGAGAAGGTGGAAAGTTTTAAGTTCCTCGGTGTACACATCACGGACAAACTGAATTGGTCCACCCACACAGACAGCGTTGTGAAGAAGGCGCAGCAGCGCCTCTTCAACCTCAGGAGGCTGAAGAAATTCGGCTTGTCACCAAAAGCACTCACAAACTTCTACAGATGCACAATCGAGAGCATCCTGTCGGGCTGTATCACCGCCTGGTACGGCAACTGCTCCGCCCACAACCGTAAGGCTCTCCAGAGGGTAGTGAGGTCTGCAGAACGCATCACCAGGGGCAAACTACCTGCCCTCCAGGACACCTACACCACCCGATGTCACAGGAAGGCCATAAAGATCATCAAGGACAACAACCACCCAAGCCACTGCCTGTTCACCCCGCTATCATCCAGAAGGCGAGGTCAGTACAGGTGCATCAAAGCAGGGACCGAGAGACTGAAAAACAGCTTCTATCTCAAGGCCATCAGACTGTTAAACAGCCACCACTAACATTTAGCGGCCGCTGCCAACATACTGACTCAACTCCAGCCACTTTAAAAATGGGAATTGATGGAAATTATGTAAAAATGTACCACTAGCCACTTTAAACAATGCCACTTAATATAATGTTTACATACCCTACATTACCCATCTCATATGTATATACTGTACTCTATATCATCTACTGCATCTTGCCATCTTTATGTAATACATGTACCACTAGCCACTTTAAACTATGCCACTTTATGTTTACATACCCTACAGTACTCATCTCATATGTATATACCGTACTCTATACCATCTACTGCATCTGCCATGCCGTTCTGTACCACCACTCATTCATATATCTTTATGTACATATTCTTTATCCCTTTACACTTGTGTGTGTGTAAGGTAGTAGTTGTGGAATTGTTAGGTTAGATTACTGTTGGTTATTACTGCATTGTCGGAACTAGAAGCACAAGCATTTCGCTACACTCGCATTAACATCTGCTAACCATGTGTATGTGACTAATAAAATTTGATTTGATTTGATTAGAGGGACATAACCCTGACCCTGAGGAGAGACAACTAGAGGGACATAACCCTGAGGAGAGACACCTAGAGGGACATAGCCCTGAGGAGAGACAACTAGAGGGACATAACCCTGAGGAGAGACAACTAGAGGGACATAACCCTGAGGAGAGACAACTAGAGGGACATAACCCTGAGGAGAAACAACTAGAGGGACATAACCCTGAGGAGAAACAACTAGAGGGACATAACCCTGAGGAGAAACAACTAGAGGGACATAACCCTGAGGAGAGACAACTAGAGGAACATAACCCTGACCCTGAGGAGAGACAACTAGAGGGACATAACCCTGAGGAGAGACAACTAGAGGGACATAACCCTGAGGAGAGACAACTAGAGGGACATAACCCTGAGGAGAAACAACTAGAGGGACATAACCCTGAGGAGAGACAACTAGAGGGACATAACCCTGAGGAGAGACAACTAGAGAGACATAACCCTGAGGAGAGACAACTAGAGGGACATAACCCTGAGGAGAGACAACTAGAGGGACATAACCCTGAGGAGAGACAACTAGAGGGACATAACCCTGACCCTGAGGAGAGACAACTAGAGAGACATAACCCTGACCCTGAGGAGAGACAACTAGAGGGACATAACCCCGAGGAGAGACAACTAGAGGGACATAACCCCGAGGAGAGACAACTAGAGGGACATAACCCTGAGGAGAGACAACTAGAGGGACATAACCCTGAGGAGAGACAACTAGAGGGACATAACCCTGAGGAGAGACAACTAGAGGGACATAACCCTGAGGAGAGACAACTAGAGGGACATAACCCTGAGGAGAAACAACTAGAGGGACATAACCCTGAGGAGAGACAACTAGAGGGACATAACCCTGAGGAGAAACAACTAGAGAGACATAACCCTGAGGAGAGACAACTAGAGGGACATAACCCTGAGGAGAGACAACTAGAGGGACATAACCCTGACCCTGAGGAGAGACAACTAGAGAGACATAACCCTGACCCTGAGGAGAGACAACTAGAGGGACATAACCCTGAGGAGAAACAACTAGAGGGACATAACCCTGAGGAGAGACAACTAGAGGGACATAACCCTGACCCTGAGGAGAGACAACTAGAGAGCCATAACCCTGACCCTGAGGAGAGACAACTAGAGAGCCATAACCCTGACCCTGAGGAGAGACAACTAGAGGGACATAACCCCGAGGAGAGACAACTAGAGGGACATAACCCTGAGGAGAGACAACTAGAGGGACATAACCCTGAGGAGAGACAACTAGAGGGACATAACCCTGAGGAGAGACAACTAGAGGGACATAACCCTGAGGAGAGACAACTAGAGGGACATAGCCCTGAGGAGAGACAACTAGAGGGACATAACCCTGAGGAGAGACAACTAGAGGGACATAACCCTGAGGAGAGACAACTAGAGGGACATAACCCTGAGGAGAGACAACTAGAGGGACATAACCCTGAGGAGAGACAACTAAAGGGACATAACCCTGAGGAGAGACAACTAGAGAGACATAACCCTGAGGAGAGACAACTAGAGGGACATAACCCTGAGGAGAGACTAGAGGGACATAACCCTGACCCTGAGGAGAGACAACTAGAGAGACATAACCCTGACCCTGAGGAGAGACAACTAGAGGGACATAACCCTGAGGAGAAACAACTAGAGGGACATAACCCTGAGGAGAGACAACTAGAGGGACATAACCCTGAGGAGAGACAACTAGAGGGACATAACCCTGACCCTGAGGAGAGACAACTAGAGAGCCATAACCCTGACCCTGAGGAGAGACAACTAGAGGGACATAACCCCGAGGAGAGACAACTAGAGGGACATAACCCTGAGGAGAGACAACTAGAGGGACATAACCCTGAGGAGAGACAACTAGAGGGACATAACCCTGAGGAGAGACAACTAGAGGGACATAGCCCTGAGGAGAGACAACTAGAGGAACATAACCCTGACCCCGAGGAGAGACAACTAGAGGGACATAACCCTGAGGAGAGACAACTAGAGGGACATAACCCTGAGGAGAGACAACTAGAGGGACATAACCCTAGGAGAGACAACTAGAGGGACATAACCCTGAGGAGAGACAACTAGAGGGACATAACCCTGAGGAGAGACAACTAGAGGGACATAACCCTGAGGAGAGACAACTAGAGGGACATAACCCTGAGGAGAGACAACTAAAGGGACATAACCCCGAGGAGAGACAACTAGAGGGACATAACCCTGAGGAGAAACAACTAGAGGGACATAACCCTGAGGAGAAACAACTAGAGGGACATAACCCTGAGGAGAAACAACTAGAGGGACATAGCCCTGAGGAGAGACAACTAGAGGGACATAACCCTGAGGAGAGACAACTAGAGGGACATAACCCTGAGGAGAGACAACTAGAGGGACATAACCCTGAGGAGAGACAACTAGAGGGACATAACCCTGAGGAGAGACAACTAAAGGGACATAACCCTGAGGAGAGACAACTAGAGAGACATAACCCTGAGGAGAGACAACTAGAGGGACATAACCCTGAGGAGAGACTAGAGGGACATAACCCTGACCCTGAGGAGAGACAACTAGAGAGACATAACCCTGACCCTGAGGAGAGACAACTAGAGGGACATAACCCTGAGGAGAAACAACTAGAGGGACATAACCCTGAGGAGAGACAACTAGAGGGACATAACCCTGAGGAGAGACAACTAGAGGGACATAACCCTGACCCTGAGGAGAGACAACTAGAGAGCCATAACCCTGACCCTGAGGAGAGACAACTAGAGGGACATAACCCCGAGGAGAGACAACTAGAGGGACATAACCCTGAGGAGAGACAACTAGAGGGACATAACCCTGAGGAGAGACAACTAGAGGGACATAACCCTGAGGAGAGACAACTAGAGGGACATAGCCCTGAGGAGAGACAACTAGAGGAACATAACCCTGACCCCGAGGAGAGACAACTAGAGGGACATAACCCTGAGGAGAGACAACTAGAGGGACATAACCCTGAGGAGAGACAACTAGAGGGACATAACCCTAGGAGAGACAACTAGAGGGACATAACCCTGAGGAGAGACAACTAGAGGGACATAACCCTGAGGAGAGACAACTAGAGGGACATAACCCTGAGGAGAGACAACTAGAGGGACATAACCCTGAGGAGAGACAACTAAAGGGACATAACCCCGAGGAGAGACAACTAGAGGGACATAACCCTGAGGAGAAACAACTAGAGGGACATAACCCTGAGGAGAAACAACTAGAGGGACATAACCCTGAGGAGAAACAACTAGAGGGACATAACCCTGAGGAGAGACAACTAGAGGAACATAACCCTGACCCTGAGGAGAGACAACTAGAGGGACATAACCCTGAGGAGAGACAACTAGAGGGACATAACCCTGAGGAGAGACAACTAGAGGGACATAACCCTGAGGAGAAACAACTAGAGGGACATAACCCTGAGGAGAGACAACTAGAGGGACATAACCCTGAGGAGAGACAACTAGAGAGACATAACCCTGAGGAGAGACAACTAGAGGGACATAACCCTGAGGAGAGACAACTAGAGGGACATAACCCTGAGGAGAGACAACTAGAGGGACATAACCCTGACCCTGAGGAGAGACAACTAGAGAGACATAACCCTGACCCTGAGGAGAGACAACTAGAGGGACATAACCCTGAGGAGAGACAACTAGAGGGACATAACCCCGAGGAGAGACAACTAGAGGGACATAACCCTGAGGAGAGACAACTAGAGGGACATAACCCTGAGGAGAGACAACTAGAGGGACATAACCCTGAGGAGAGACAACTAGAGGGACATAACCCTGAGGAGAGACAACTAGAGGGACATAACCCTGAGGAGAAACAACTAGAGGGACATAACCCTGAGGAGAGACAACTAGAGGGACATAACCCTGAGGAGAGACAACTAGAGAGACATAACCCTGAGGAGAGACAACTAGAGGGACATAACCCTGAGGAGAGACAACTAGAGGGACATAACCCTGAGGAGAGACAACTAGAGGGACATAACCCTGACCCTGAGGAGAGACAACTAGAGAGACATAACCCTGACCCTGAGGAGAGACAACTAGAGGGACATAACCCCGAGGAGAGACAACTAGAGGGACATAACCCCGAGGAGAGACAACTAGAGGGACATAACCCTGAGGAGAGACAACTAGAGGGACATAACCCTGAGGAGAGACAACTAGAGGGACATAACCCTGAGGAGAGACAACTAGAGGGACATAACCCTGAGGAGAGACAACTAGAGGGACATAACCCTGAGGAGAAACAACTAGAGGGACATAACCCTGAGGAGAGACAACTAGAGGGACATAACCCTGAGGAGAAACAACTAGAGAGACATAACCCTGAGGAGAGACAACTAGAGGGACATAACCCTGAGGAGAGACAACTAGAGGGACATAACCCTGACCCTGAGGAGAGACAACTAGAGAGACATAACCCTGACCCTGAGGAGAGACAACTAGAGGGACATAACCCTGAGGAGAAACAACTAGAGGGACATAACCCTGAGGAGAGACAACTAGAGGGACATAACCCTGAGGAGAGACAACTAGAGGGACATAACCCTGAGGAGAGACAACTAGAGGGACATAACCCTGAGGAGAAACAACTAGAGGGACATAACCCTGAGGAGAGACAACTAGAGGGACATAACCCTGAGGAGAGACAACTAGAGAGACATAACCCTGAGGAGAGACAACTAGAGGGACATAACCCTGAGGAGAGACAACTAGAGGGACATAACCCTGAGGAGAGACAACTAGAGGGACATAACCCTGACCCTGAGGAGAGACAACTAGAGAGACATAACCCTGACCCTGAGGAGAGACAACTAGAGGGACATAACCCCGAGGAGAGACAACTAGAGGGACATAACCCCGAGGAGAGACAACTAGAGGGACATAACCCTGAGGAGAGACAACTAGAGGGACATAACCCTGAGGAGAGACAACTAGAGGGACATAACCCTGAGGAGAGACAACTAGAGGGACATAACCCTGAGGAGAGACAACTAGAGGGACATAACCCTGAGGAGAAACAACTAGAGGGACATAACCCTGAGGAGAGACAACTAGAGGGACATAACCCTGAGGAGAAACAACTAGAGAGACATAACCCTGAGGAGAGACAACTAGAGGGACATAACCCTGAGGAGAGACAACTAGAGGGACATAACCCTGACCCTGAGGAGAGACAACTAGAGAGACATAACCCTGACCCTGAGGAGAGACAACTAGAGGGACATAACCCTGAGGAGAAACAACTAGAGGGACATAACCCTGAGGAGAGACAACTAGAGGGACATAACCCTGAGGAGAGACAACTAGAGGGACATAACCCTGACCCTGAGGAGAGACAACTAGAGAGCCATAACCCTGACCCTGAGGAGAGACAACTAGAGGGACATAACCCCGAGGAGAGACAACTAGAGGGACATAACCCTGAGGAGAGACAACTAGAGGGACATAACCCTGAGGAGAGACAACTAGAGGGACATAACCCTGAGGAGAGACAACTAGAGGGACATAACCCTGAGGAGAGACAACTAGAGGGACATAACCCTGAGGAGAGACAACTAGAGGGACATAACCCTGAGGAGAGACAACTAGAGGGACATAACCCTGAGGAGAGACAACTAGAGGGACATAACCCTGAGGAGAGACAACTAGAGGGACATAACCCTGAGGAGAGACAACTAAAGGGACATAACCGTGAGGAGAGACAACTAGAGAGACATAACCCTGAGGAGAGACAACTAGAGGGACATAACCCTGAGGAGAGACTAGAGGGACATAACCCTGACCCTGAGGAGAGACAACTAGAGAGACATAACCCTGACCCTGAGGAGAGACAACTAGAGGGACATAACCCTGAGGAGAAACAACTAGAGGGACATAACCCTGAGGAGAGACAACTAGAGGGACATAACCCTGAGGAGAGACAACTAGAGGGACATAACCCTGACCCTGAGGAGAGACAACTAGAGAGCCATAACCCTGACCCTGAGGAGAGACAACTAGAGGGACATAACCCCGAGGAGAGACAACTAGAGGGACATAACCCTGAGGAGAGACAACTAGAGGGACATAACCCTGAGGAGAGACAACTAGAGGGACATAACCCTGAGGAGAGACAACTAGAGGGACATAGCCCTGAGGAGAGACAACTAGAGGAACATAACCCTGACCCCGAGGAGAGACAACTAGAGGGACATAACCCTGAGGAGAGACAACTAGAGGGACATAACCCTGAGGAGAGACAACTAGAGGGACATAACCCTAGGAGAGACAACTAGAGGGACATAACCCTGAGGAGAGACAACTAGAGGGACATAACCCTGAGGAGAGACAACTAGAGGGACATAACCCTGAGGAGAGACAACTAGAGGGACATAACCCTGAGGAGAGACAACTAAAGGGACATAACCCCGAGGAGAGACAACTAGAGGGACATAACCCTGAGGAGAAACAACTAGAGGGACATAACCCTGAGGAGAAACAACTAGAGGGACATAACCCTGAGGAGAAACAACTAGAGGGACATAACCCTGAGGAGAGACAACTAGAGGAACATAACCCTGACCCTGAGGAGAGACAACTAGAGGGACATAACCCTGAGGAGAGACAACTAGAGGGACATAACCCTGAGGAGAGACAACTAGAGGGACATAACCCTGAGGAGAAACAACTAGAGGGACATAACCCTGAGGAGAAACAACTAGAGGGACATAACCCTGAGGAGAGACAACTAGAGGGACATAACCCTGAGGAGAGACAACTAGAGAGACATAACCCTGAGGAGAGACAACTAGAGGGACATAACCCTGAGGAGAGACAACTAGAGGGACATAACCCTGAGGAGAGACAACTAGAGGGACATAACCCTGACCCTGAGGAGAGACAACTAGAGAGACATAACCCTGACCCTGAGGAGAGACAACTAGAGGGACATAACCCTGAGGAGAGACAACTAGAGGGACATAACCCCGAGGAGAGACAACTAGAGGGACATAACCCTGAGGAGAGACAACTAGAGGGACATAACCCTGAGGAGAGACAACTAGAGGGACATAACCCTGAGGAGAAACAACTAGAGGGACATAACCCTGAGGAGAGACAACTAGAGGGACATAACCCTGAGGAGAAACAACTAGAGGGACATAACCCTGAGGAGAGACAACTAGAGGGACATAACCCTGAGGAGAAACAACTAGAGAGACATAACCCTGAGGAGAGACAACTAGAGGGACATAACCCTGAGGAGAAACAACTAGAGGGACATAACCCTGAGGAGAGACAACTAGAGGGACATAACCCTGAGGAGAGACAACTAGAGGGACATAACCCTGACCCTGAGGAGAGACAACTAGAGAGCCATAACCCTGACCCTGAGGAGAGACAACTAGAGGGACATAACCCCGAGGAGAGACAACTAGAGGGACATAACCCTGAGGAGAGACAACTAGAGGGACATAACCCTGAGGAGAGACAACTAGAGGGACATAACCCTGAGGAGAGACAACTAGAGGGACATAACCCTGAGGAGAGACAACTAGAGGGACATAGCCCTGAGGAGAGACAACTAGAGGGACATAACCCTGAGGAGAGACAACTAGAGGGACATAACCCTGAGGAGAGACAACTAGAGGGACATAACCCTGAGGAGAGACAACTAGAGGGACATAACCCTGAGGAGAGACAACTAAAGGGACATAACCCTGAGGAGAGACAACTAGAGGGACATAACCCTGAGGAGAGACAACTAGAGGGACATAACCCTGAGGAGAGACAACTAGAGGGACATAACCCTGAGGAGAGACAACTAGAGGGACATAACCCTGAGGAGAGACAACTAGAGGGACATAACCCTAGGAGAGACAACTAGAGGGACATAACCCTGAGGAGAGACAACTAGAGGGACATAACCCTGAGGAGAGACAACTAGAGGGACATAACCCTGAGGAGAGACAACTAGAGGGACATAACCCTGAGGAGAGACAACTAGAGGGACATAACCCTGAGGAGAGACACCTAGAGGGACATAGCCCTGAGGAGAGACAACTAGAGGGACATAACCCTGAGGAGAGACAACTAGAGGGACATAACCCTGAGGAGAGACAACTAGAGGGACATAACCCTGAGGAGAAACAACTAGAGAGACATAACCCTGAGGAGAGACAACTAGAGGGACATAACCCTGAGGAGAGACAACTAGAGGGACATAACCCTGAGGAGAGACAACTAGAGGGACATAACCCTGACCCTGAGGAGAGACAACTAGAGAGACATAACCCTGACCCTGAGGAGAGACAACTAGAGGGACATAACCCCGAGGAGAGACAACTAGAGGGACATAACCCCGAGGAGAGACAACTAGAGAGACATAACCCTGAGGAGAGACAACTAGAGGGACATAACCCTAGGAGAGACAACTAGAGGGACATAACCCTGAGGAGAGACAACTAGAGGGACATAACCCTGAGGAGAGACAACTAGAGGGACATAACCCTGAGGAGAGACAACTAGAGGGACATAACCCTGAGGAGAGACAACTAGAGGGACATAACCCTGAGGAGAGACACCTAGAGGGACATAGCCCTGAGGAGAGACAACTAGAGGGACATAACCCTGAGGAGAGACAACTAGAGGGACATAACCCTGAGGAGAGACAACTAGAGGGACATAACCCTGAGGAGAAACAACTAGAGAGACATAACCCTGAGGAGAGACAACTAGAGGGACATAACCCTGAGGAGAGACAACTAGAGGGACATAACCCTGAGGAGAGACAACTAGAGGGACATAACCCTGACCCTGAGGAGAGACAACTAGAGAGACATAACCCTGACCCTGAGGAGAGACAACTAGAGGGACATAACCCCGAGGAGAGACAACTAGAGGGACATAACCCCGAGGAGAGACAACTAGAGAGACATAACCCTGAGGAGAGACAACTAGAGGGACATAACCCTGAGGAGAGACAACTAGAGGGACATAACCCTGAGGAGAGACAACTAGAGGGACATAACCCTGAGGAGAGACAACTAGAGGGACATAACCCTGAGGAGAGACAACTAGAGGGACATAACCCTGAGGAGAGACAACTAGAGGGACATAACCCTGAGGAGAGACAACTAGAGGGACATAACCCTGAGGAGAGACAACTAGAGGGACATAACCCTGAGGAGAGACAACTAGAGGGACATAACCCTGAGGAGAGACAACTAGAGGGACATAACCCTGAGGAGAGACAACTAGAGGGACATAACCCTGAGGAGAGACAACTAGAGGGACATAACCCTGAGGAGAGACAACTAGAGGGACATAACCCTGAGGAGAGACAACTAGAGGACCATAACCCTGAGGAGAGACAACTAGAGGAACATAACCCTGACCCTGAGGAGAGACAACTAGAGGGACATAACCCTGAGGAGAGACAACTAGAGGGACATAACCCTGAGGAGAGACAACTAGAGGGACATAACCCTGAGGAGAGACAACTAGAGGGACATAGCCCTGAGGAGAAACAACTAGAGGGACATAACCCTGACCCTGAGGAGAGACGACTAGAGGGACATAACCCTGAGGAGAGACAACTAGAGGGACATAACCCTGAGGAGAGACAACTAGAGGGACATAACCCTGAGGAGAGACAACTAGAGGGACATAACCCTGAGGAGAGACAACTAGAGGGACATAACCCTGAGGAGAGACAACTAGAGGGACATAACCCTGAGGAGAGACAACTAGAGGGACATAACCCTGAGGAGAGACAACTAAAGGGACATAACCCTGAGGAGAGACAACTAGAGGGACATAACCCTGAGGAGAGACAACTAGAGGGACATAACCCTTAGGAGAGACAACTAGAGGGACATAACCCTGAGGAGAGACAACTAGAGGGACATAACCCTGAGGAGAGACAACTAGAGGACCATAACCCTGAGGAGAGACAACTAGAGGAACATAACCCTGACCCTGAGGAGAGACAACTAGAGGGACATAACCCTGAGGAGAGACAACTAGAGGGACATAACCCCGAGGAGAGACAACTAGAGAGACATAACCCTGAGGAGAGACAACTAGAGGGACATAACCCTGAGGAGAGACAACTAGAGGGACATAACCCTGAGGAGAGACAACTAGAGGGACATAACCCTGAGGAGAGACAACTAGAGGGACATAACCCGGAGGAGAGACAACTAGAGGGACATAACCCTGAGGAGAGACAACTAGAGGGACATAACCCTGAGGAGAGACAACTAGAGGGACATAACCCTGAGGAGAGACAACTAGAGGGACATAACCCTGAGGAGAGACAACTAGAGGGACATAACCCTGAGGAGAGACAACTAGAGGGACATAACCCTGAGGAGAGACAACTAGAGGGACATAACCCTTAGGAGAGACAACTAGAGGGACATAACCCTGAGGAGACAACTAGAGGGCCATAACCCTGAGGAGAGACAACTAGAGGGACATAACCCTGAGGAGAGACAACTAGAGGGACATAACCCTGAGGAGAGACAACTAGAGGGACATAACCCTGAGGAGAGACAACTAGAGGGACATAACCCTGAGGAGAGACAACTAGAGGGACATAACCCTGAGGAGAAACAACTAGAGAGAAACAACTAACACCATAGTACCCTCCAAACTCGTCATCAAGCTCGAGACCCTGGGTCTCGACCCCGCCCTGTGCAACTGGGTCCTGGACTTCCTGACGGGCCGCCCCCAGGTGGTGAGGGTAGGTAACAACATCTCCACCCCGCTGATCCTCAACACTGGGGCCCCACAAGGGTGCGTTCTGAGCCCTCTCCTGTACTCCCTGTTCACCCACGACTGCGTGGCCATGCACGCCTCCAACTCAATCATCAAGTTTGCGGATGACACTACAGTGGTAGGCTTGATTACCAACAACGACGAGACGGCCTACAGGGAGGAGGTGAGGGCCCTCGGAGTGTGGTGTCAGGAAAATAACCTCACACTCAACGTCAACAAAACAAAGGAGATGATTGTGGACTTCAGGAAACAGCAGAGGGAGCACCCCCCTATCCACATCGACGGGTCAGTAGTGGAGAAGGTGGAAAGTTTTAAGTTCCTCGGTGTACACATCACGGACAAACTGAATTGGTCCACCCACACAGACAGCGTTGTGAAGAAGGCGCAGCAGCGCCTCTTCAACCTCAGGAGGCTGAAGAAATTCGGCTTGTCACCAAAAGCACTCACAAACTTCTACAGATGCACAATCGAGAGCATCCTGTCGGGCTGTATCACCGCCTGGTACGGCAACTGCTCCGCCCACAACCGTAAGGCTCTCCAGAGGGTAGTGAGGTCTGCAGAACGCATCACCAGGGGCAAACTACCTGCCCTCCAGGACACCTACACCACCCGATGTCACAGGAAGGCCATAAAGATCATCAAGGACAACAACCACCCAAGCCACTGCCTGTTCACCCCGCTATCATCCAGAAGGCGAGGTCAGTACAGGTGCATCAAAGCAGGGACCGAGAGACTGAAAAACAGCTTCTATCTCAAGGCCATCAGACTGTTAAACAGCCACCACTAACATTTAGCGGCCGCTGCCAACATACTGACTCAACTCCAGCCACTTTAAAAATGGGAATTGATGGAAATTATGTAAAAATGTACCACTAGCCACTTTAAACAATGCCACTTAATATAATGTTTACATACCCTACATTACCCATCTCATATGTATATACTGTACTCTATATCATCTACTGCATCTTGCCATCTTTATGTAATACATGTACCACTAGCCACTTTAAACTATGCCACTTTATGTTTACATACCCTACAGTACTCATCTCATATGTATATACCGTACTCTATACCATCTACTGCATCTGCCATGCCGTTCTGTACCACCACTCATTCATATATCTTTATGTACATATTCTTTATCCCTTTACACTTGTGTGTGTGTAAGGTAGTAGTTGTGGAATTGTTAGGTTAGATTACTGTTGGTTATTACTGCATTGTCGGAACTAGAAGCACAAGCATTTCGCTACACTCGCATTAACATCTGCTAACCATGTGTATGTGACTAATAAAATTTGATTTGATTTGATTAGAGGGACATAACCCTGACCCTGAGGAGAGACAACTAGAGGGACATAACCCTGAGGAGAGACACCTAGAGGAACATAACCCTGACCCTGAGGAGAGACAACTAGAGGGACATAACCCTGAGGAGAGACAACTAGAGGGACATAACCCTGAGGAGAGACAACTAGAGGGACATAACCCTGAGGAGAAACAACTAGAGGGACATAACCCTGAGGAGAGACAACTAGAGGGACATAACCCTGAGGAGAGACAACTAGAGGGACATAACCCGGAGGAGAGACAACTAGAGGGACATAACCCTGAGGAGAGACAACTAGAGGGACATAACCCTGAGGAGAGACAACTAGAGGGACATAACCCTGAGGAGAGACAACTAGAGGGACATAACCCTGAGGAGAGACAACTAGAGGGACATAACCCTGAGGAGAGACAACTAGAGGGACATAACCCTGAGGAGAGACAACTAGAGGGACATAACCCTGAGGAGAGACAACTAGAGGGACATAACCCTGAGGAGAAACAACTAGAGAGAAACAACTAACACCATAGTACCCTCCAAACTCGTCATCAAGCTCGAGACCCTGGGTCTCGACCCCGCCCTGTGCAACTGGGTCCTGGACTTCCTGACGGGCCGCCCCCAGGTGGTGAGGGTAGGTAACAACATCTCCACCCCGCTGATCCTCAACACTGGGGCCCCACAAGGGTGCGTTCTGAGCCCTCTCCTGTACTCCCTGTTCACCCACGACTGCGTGGCCATGCACGCCTCCAACTCAATCATCAAGTTTGCGGATGACACTACAGTGGTAGGCTTGATTACCAACAACGACGAGACGGCCTACAGGGAGGAGGTGAGGGCCCTCGGAGTGTGGTGTCAGGAAAATAACCTCACACTCAACGTCAACAAAACAAAGGAGATGATTGTGGACTTCAGGAAACAGCAGAGGGAGCACCCCCCTATCCACATCGACGGGTCAGTAGTGGAGAAGGTGGAAAGTTTTAAGTTCCTCGGTGTACACATCACGGACAAACTGAATTGGTCCACCCACACAGACAGCGTTGTGAAGAAGGCGCAGCAGCGCCTCTTCAACCTCAGGAGGCTGAAGAAATTCGGCTTGTCACCAAAAGCACTCACAAACTTCTACAGATGCACAATCGAGAGCATCCTGTCGGGCTGTATCACCGCCTGGTACGGCAACTGCTCCGCCCACAACCGTAAGGCTCTCCAGAGGGTAGTGAGGTCTGCAGAACGCATCACCAGGGGCAAACTACCTGCCCTCCAGGACACCTACACCACCCGATGTCACAGGAAGGCCATAAAGATCATCAAGGACAACAACCACCCAAGCCACTGCCTGTTCACCCCGCTATCATCCAGAAGGCGAGGTCAGTACAGGTGCATCAAAGCAGGGACCGAGAGACTGAAAAACAGCTTCTATCTCAAGGCCATCAGACTGTTAAACAGCCACCACTAACATTTAGCGGCCGCTGCCAACATACTGACTCAACTCCAGCCACTTTAAAAATGGGAATTGATGGAAATTATGTAAAAATGTACCACTAGCCACTTTAAACAATGCCACTTAATATAATGTTTACATACCCTACATTACCCATCTCATATGTATATACTGTACTCTATATCATCTACTGCATCTTGCCATCTTTATGTAATACATGTACCACTAGCCACTTTAAACTATGCCACTTTATGTTTACATACCCTACAGTACTCATCTCATATGTATATACCGTACTCTATACCATCTACTGCATCTGCCATGCCGTTCTGTACCACCACTCATTCATATATCTTTATGTACATATTCTTTATCCCTTTACACTTGTGTGTGTGTAAGGTAGTAGTTGTGGAATTGTTAGGTTAGATTACTGTTGGTTATTACTGCATTGTCGGAACTAGAAGCACAAGCATTTCGCTACACTCGCATTAACATCTGCTAACCATGTGTATGTGACTAATAAAATTTGATTTGATTTGATTAGAGGGACATAACCCTGACCCTGAGGAGAGACAACTAGAGGGACATAACCCTGAGGAGAGACACCTAGAGGGACATAGCCCTGAGGAGAGACAACTAGAGGGACATAACCCTGAGGAGAGACAACTAGAGGGACATAACCCTGAGGAGAGACAACTAGAGGGACATAACCCTGAGGAGAAACAACTAGAGGGACATAACCCTGAGGAGAAACAACTAGAGGGACATAACCCTGAGGAGAAACAACTAGAGGGACATAACCCTGAGGAGAGACAACTAGAGGAACATAACCCTGACCCTGAGGAGAGACAACTAGAGGGACATAACCCTGAGGAGAGACAACTAGAGGGACATAACCCTGAGGAGAGACAACTAGAGGGACATAACCCTGAGGAGAAACAACTAGAGGGACATAACTCTGAGGAGAGACAACTAGAGGGACATAACCCTGAGGAGAGACAACTAGAGAGACATAACCCTGAGGAGAGACAACTAGAGGGACATAACCCTGAGGAGAGACAACTAGAGGGACATAACCCTGAGGAGAGACAACTAGAGGGACATAACCCTGACCCTGAGGAGAGACAACTAGAGAGACATAACCCTGACCCTGAGGAGAGACAACTAGAGGGACATAACCCCGAGGAGAGACAACTAGAGGGACATAACCCCGAGGAGAGACAACTAGAGGGACATAACCCTGAGGAGAGACAACTAGAGGGACATAACCCTGAGGAGAGACAACTAGAGGGACATAACCCTGAGGAGAGACAACTAGAGGGACATAACCCTGAGGAGAGACAACTAGAGGGACATAACCCTGAGGAGAAACAACTAGAGGGACATAACCCTGAGGAGAGACAACTAGAGGGACATAACCCTGAGGAGAAACAACTAGAGAGACATAACCCTGAGGAGAGACAACTAGAGGGACATAACCCTGAGGAGAGACAACTAGAGGGACATAACCCTGACCCTGAGGAGAGACAACTAGAGAGACATAACCCTGACCCTGAGGAGAGACAACTAGAGGGACATAACCCTGAGGAGAAACAACTAGAGGGACATAACCCTGAGGAGAGACAACTAGAGGGACATAACCCTGAGGAGAGACAACTAGAGGGACATAACCCTGACCCTGAGGAGAGACAACTAGAGAGCCATAACCCTGACCCTGAGGAGAGACAACTAGAGGGACATAACCCCGAGGAGAGACAACTAGAGGGACATAACCCTGAGGAGAGACAACTAGAGGGACATAACCCTGAGGAGAGACAACTAGAGGGACATAACCCTGAGGAGAGACAACTAGAGGGACATAACCCTGAGGAGAGACAACTAGAGGGACATAACCCTAGGAGAGACAACTAGAGGGACATAACCCTGAGGAGAGACAACTAGAGGGACATAACCCTGAGGAGAGACAACTAGAGGGACATAACCCTGAGGAGAGACAACTAGAGGGACATAACCCTGAGGAGAGACAACTAGAGGGACATAACCCTGAGGAGAGACACCTAGAGGGACATAGCCCTGAGGAGAGACAACTAGAGGGACATAACCCTGAGGAGAGACAACTAGAGGGACATAACCCTGAGGAGAGACAACTAGAGGGACATAACCCTGAGGAGAAACAACTAGAGAGACATAACCCTGAGGAGAGACAACTAGAGGGACATAACCCTGAGGAGAGACAACTAGAGGGACATAACCCTGAGGAGAGACAACTAGAGGGACATAACCCTGACCCTGAGGAGAGACAACTAGAGAGACATAACCCTGACCCTGAGGAGAGACAACTAGAGGGACATAACCCCGAGGAGAGACAACTAGAGGGACATAACCCCGAGGAGAGACAACTAGAGAGACATAACCCTGAGGAGAGACAACTAGAGGGACATAACCCTGAGGAGAGACAACTAGAGGGACATAACCCTGACCCTGAGGAGAGACAACTAGAGGGACATAACCCTGAGGAGAGACAACTAGAGGGACATAACCCTGAGGAGAGACAACTAGAGGGACATAACCCTGAGGAGAGACAACTAGAGGGACATAACCCTGAGGAGAGACAACTAGAGGGACATAACCCTGAGGAGAGACAACTAGAGGGACATAACCCTGAGGAGAGACAACTAGAGGGACATAACCCTGAGGAGAGACAACTAGAGGGACATAACCCTGAGGAGAGACAACTAGAGGGACATAACCCTGAGGAGAGACAACTAGAGGGACATAACCCTGAGGAGAGACAACTAGAGGGACATAACCCTGAGGAGAGACAACTAGAGGGACATAACCCTGAGGAGAGACAACTAGAGGACCATAACCCTGAGGAGAGACAACTAGAGGAACATAACCCTGACCCTGAGGAGAGACAACTAGAGGGACATAACCCTGAGGAGAGACAACTAGAGGGACATAACCCTGAGGAGAGACAACTAGAGGGACATAACCCTGAGGAGAGACAACTAGAGGGACATAGCCCTGAGGAGAAACAACTAGAGGGACATAACCCTGAGGAGAGACAACTAGAGGGACATAACCCTGAGGAGAGACAACTAGAGGGACATAACCCTGAGGAGAGACAACTAGAGGGACATAACCCTGAGGAGAAACAACTAGAGGGACATAACCCTGAGGAGAGACAACTAGAGGGACATAACCCTGAGGAGAGACAACTAGAGAGACATAACCCTGAGGAGAGACAACTAGAGGGACATAACCCTGAGGAGAGACAACTAGAGGGACATAACCCTGAGGAGAGACAACTAGAGGGACATAACCCTGACCCTGAGGAGAGACAACTAGAGAGACATAACCCTGACCCTGAGGAGAGACAACTAGAGGGACATAACCCCGAGGAGAGACAACTAGAGGGACATAACCCCGAGGAGAGACAACTAGAGGGACATAACCCTGAGGAGAGACAACTAGAGGGACATAACCCTGAGGAGAGACAACTAGAGGGACATAACCCTGAGGAGAGACAACTAGAGGGACATAACCCTGAGGAGAGACAACTAGAGGGACATAACCCTGAGGAGAAACAACTAGAGGGACATAACCCTGAGGAGAGACAACTAGAGGGACATAACCCTGAGGAGAAACAACTAGAGAGACATAACCCTGAGGAGAGACAACTAGAGGGACATAACCCTGAGGAGAGACAACTAGAGGGACATAACCCTGACCCTGAGGAGAGACAACTAGAGAGACATAACCCTGACCCTGAGGAGAGACAACTAGAGGGACATAACCCTGAGGAGAAACAACTAGAGGGACATAACCCTGAGGAGAGACAACTAGAGGGACATAACCCTGAGGAGAGACAACTAGAGGGACATAACCCTGACCCTGAGGAGAGACAACTAGAGAGCCATAACCCTGACCCTGAGGAGAGACAACTAGAGGGACATAACCCCGAGGAGAGACAACTAGAGGGACATAACCCTGAGGAGAGACAACTAGAGGGACATAACCCTGAGGAGAGACAACTAGAGGGACATAACCCTGAGGAGAGACAACTAGAGGGACATAACCCTGAGGAGAGACAACTAGAGGGACATAACCCTAGGAGAGACAACTAGAGGGACATAACCCTGAGGAGAGACAACTAGAGGGACATAACCCTGAGGAGAGACAACTAGAGGGACATAACCCTGAGGAGAGACAACTAGAGGGACATAACCCTGAGGAGAGACAACTAGAGGGACATAACCCTGAGGAGAGACACCTAGAGGGACATAGCCCTGAGGAGAGACAACTAGAGGGACATAACCCTGAGGAGAGACAACTAGAGGGACATAACCCTGAGGAGAGACAACTAGAGGGACATAACCCTGAGGAGAAACAACTAGAGAGACATAACCCTGAGGAGAGACAACTAGAGGGACATAACCCTGAGGAGAGACAACTAGAGGGACATAACCCTGAGGAGAGACAACTAGAGGGACATAACCCTGACCCTGAGGAGAGACAACTAGAGAGACATAACCCTGACCCTGAGGAGAGACAACTAGAGGGACATAACCCCGAGGAGAGACAACTAGAGGGACATAACCCCGAGGAGAGACAACTAGAGAGACATAACCCTGAGGAGAGACAACTAGAGGGACATAACCCTGAGGAGAGACAACTAGAGGGACATAACCCTGACCCTGAGGAGAGACAACTAGAGGGACATAACCCTGAGGAGAGACAACTAGAGGGACATAACCCTGAGGAGAGACAACTAGAGGGACATAACCCTGAGGAGAGACAACTAGAGGGACATAACCCTGAGGAGAGACAACTAGAGGGACATAACCCTGAGGAGAGACAACTAGAGGGACATAACCCTGAGGAGAGACAACTAGAGGGACATAACCCTGAGGAGAGACAACTAGAGGGACATAACCCTGAGGAGAGACAACTAGAGGGACATAACCCTGAGGAGAGACAACTAGAGGGACATAACCCTGAGGAGAGACAACTAGAGGGACATAACCCTGAGGAGAAACAACTAGAGGGACATAACTCTGAGGAGAGACAACTAGAGGGACATAACCCTGAGGAGAGACAACTAGAGAGACATAACCCTGAGGAGAGACAACTAGAGGGACATAACCCTGAGGAGAGACAACTAGAGGGACATAACCCTGAGGAGAGACAACTAGAGGGACATAACCCTGACCCTGAGGAGAGACAACTAGAGAGACATAACCCTGACCCTGAGGAGAGACAACTAGAGGGACATAACCCCGAGGAGAGACAACTAGAGGGACATAACCCCGAGGAGAGACAACTAGAGGGACATAACCCTGAGGAGAGACAACTAGAGGGACATAACCCTGAGGAGAGACAACTAGAGGGACATAACCCTGAGGAGAGACAACTAGAGGGACATAACCCTGAGGAGAGACAACTAGAGGGACATAACCCTGAGGAGAAACAACTAGAGGGACATAACCCTGAGGAGAGACAACTAGAGGGACATAACCCTGAGGAGAAACAACTAGAGAGACATAACCCTGAGGAGAGACAACTAGAGGGACATAACCCTGAGGAGAGACAACTAGAGGGACATAACCCTGACCCTGAGGAGAGACAACTAGAGAGACATAACCCTGACCCTGAGGAGAGACAACTAGAGGGACATAACCCTGAGGAGAAACAACTAGAGGGACATAACCCTGAGGAGAGACAACTAGAGGGACATAACCCTGAGGAGAGACAACTAGAGGGACATAACCCTGACCCTGAGGAGAGACAACTAGAGAGCCATAACCCTGACCCTGAGGAGAGACAACTAGAGGGACATAACCCCGAGGAGAGACAACTAGAGGGACATAACCCTGAGGAGAGACAACTAGAGGGACATAACCCTGAGGAGAGACAACTAGAGGGACATAACCCTGAGGAGAGACAACTAGAGGGACATAACCCTGAGGAGAGACAACTAGAGGGACATAACCCTAGGAGAGACAACTAGAGGGACATAACCCTGAGGAGAGACAACTAGAGGGACATAACCCTGAGGAGAGACAACTAGAGGGACATAACCCTGAGGAGAGACAACTAGAGGGACATAACCCTGAGGAGAGACAACTAGAGGGACATAACCCTGAGGAGAGACACCTAGAGGGACATAGCCCTGAGGAGAGACAACTAGAGGGACATAACCCTGAGGAGAGACAACTAGAGGGACATAACCCTGAGGAGAGACAACTAGAGGGACATAACCCTGAGGAGAAACAACTAGAGAGACATAACCCTGAGGAGAGACAACTAGAGGGACATAACCCTGAGGAGAGACAACTAGAGGGACATAACCCTGAGGAGAGACAACTAGAGGGACATAACCCTGACCCTGAGGAGAGACAACTAGAGAGACATAACCCTGACCCTGAGGAGAGACAACTAGAGGGACATAACCCCGAGGAGAGACAACTAGAGGGACATAACCCCGAGGAGAGACAACTAGAGAGACATAACCCTGAGGAGAGACAACTAGAGGGACATAACCCTGAGGAGAGACAACTAGAGGGACATAACCCTGACCCTGAGGAGAGACAACTAGAGGGACATAACCCTGAGGAGAGACAACTAGAGGGACATAACCCTGAGGAGAGACAACTAGAGGGACATAACCCTGAGGAGAGACAACTAGAGGGACATAACCCTGAGGAGAGACAACTAGAGGGACATAACCCTGAGGAGAGACAACTAGAGGGACATAACCCTGAGGAGAGACAACTAGAGGGACATAACCCTGAGGAGAGACAACTAGAGGGACATAACCCTGAGGAGAGACAACTAGAGGGACATAACCCTGAGGAGAGACAACTAGAGGGACATAACCCTGAGGAGAGACAACTAGAGGGACATAACCCTGAGGAGAGACAACTAGAGGGACATAACCCTGAGGAGAGACAACTAGAGGACCATAACCCTGAGGAGAGACAACTAGAGGAACATAACCCTGACCCTGAGGAGAGACAACTAGAGGGACATAACCCTGAGGAGAGACAACTAGAGGGACATAACCCTGAGGAGAGACAACTAGAGGGACATAACCCTGAGGAGAGACAACTAGAGGGACATAGCCCTGAGGAGAAACAACTAGAGGGACATAACCCTGAGGAGAGACAACTAGAGGGACATAACCCTGAGGAGAGACAACTAGAGGGACATAACCCTGAGGAGAGACAACTAGAGGGACATAACCCTGAGGAGAAACAACTAGAGGGACATAACCCTGAGGAGAGACAACTAGAGGGACATAACCCTGAGGAGAGACAACTAGAGAGACATAACCCTGAGGAGAGACAACTAGAGGGACATAACCCTGAGGAGAGACAACTAGAGGGACATAACCCTGAGGAGAGACAACTAGAGGGACATAACCCTGACCCTGAGGAGAGACAACTAGAGAGACATAACCCTGACCCTGAGGAGAGACAACTAGAGGGACATAACCCCGAGGAGAGACAACTAGAGGGACATAACCCCGAGGAGAGACAACTAGAGGGACATAACCCTGAGGAGAGACAACTAGAGGGACATAACCCTGAGGAGAGACAACTAGAGGGACATAACCCTGAGGAGAGACAACTAGAGGGACATAACCCTGAGGAGAGACAACTAGAGGGACATAACCCTGAGGAGAAACAACTAGAGGGACATAACCCTGAGGAGAGACAACTAGAGGGACATAACCCTGAGGAGAAACAACTAGAGAGACATAACCCTGAGGAGAGACAACTAGAGGGACATAACCCTGAGGAGAGACAACTAGAGGGACATAACCCTGACCCTGAGGAGAGACAACTAGAGAGACATAACCCTGACCCTGAGGAGAGACAACTAGAGGGACATAACCCTGAGGAGAAACAACTAGAGGGACATAACCCTGAGGAGAGACAACTAGAGGGACATAACCCTGAGGAGAGACAACTAGAGGGACATAACCCTGACCCTGAGGAGAGACAACTAGAGAGCCATAACCCTGACCCTGAGGAGAGACAACTAGAGGGACATAACCCCGAGGAGAGACAACTAGAGGGACATAACCCTGAGGAGAGACAACTAGAGGGACATAACCCTGAGGAGAGACAACTAGAGGGACATAACCCTGAGGAGAGACAACTAGAGGGACATAACCCTGAGGAGAGACAACTAGAGGGACATAACCCTAGGAGAGACAACTAGAGGGACATAACCCTGAGGAGAGACAACTAGAGGGACATAACCCTGAGGAGAGACAACTAGAGGGACATAACCCTGAGGAGAGACAACTAGAGGGACATAACCCTGAGGAGAGACAACTAGAGGGACATAACCCTGAGGAGAGACACCTAGAGGGACATAGCCCTGAGGAGAGACAACTAGAGGGACATAACCCTGAGGAGAGACAACTAGAGGGACATAACCCTGAGGAGAGACAACTAGAGGGACATAACCCTGAGGAGAAACAACTAGAGAGACATAACCCTGAGGAGAGACAACTAGAGGGACATAACCCTGAGGAGAGACAACTAGAGGGACATAACCCTGAGGAGAGACAACTAGAGGGACATAACCCTGACCCTGAGGAGAGACAACTAGAGAGACATAACCCTGACCCTGAGGAGAGACAACTAGAGGGACATAACCCCGAGGAGAGACAACTAGAGGGACATAACCCCGAGGAGAGACAACTAGAGAGACATAACCCTGAGGAGAGACAACTAGAGGGACATAACCCTGAGGAGAGACAACTAGAGGGACATAACCCTGACCCTGAGGAGAGACAACTAGAGGGACATAACCCTGAGGAGAGACAACTAGAGGGACATAACCCTGAGGAGAGACAACTAGAGGGACATAACCCTGAGGAGAGACAACTAGAGGGACATAACCCTGAGGAGAGACAACTAGAGGGACATAACCCTGAGGAGAGACAACTAGAGGGACATAACCCTGAGGAGAGACAACTAGAGGGACATAACCCTGAGGAGAGACAACTAGAGGGACATAACCCTGAGGAGAGACAACTAGAGGGACATAACCCTGAGGAGAGACAACTAGAGGGACATAACCCTGAGGAGAGACAACTAGAGGGACATAACCCTGAGGAGAGACAACTAGAGGGACATAACCCTGAGGAGAGACAACTAGAGGACCATAACCCTGAGGAGAGACAACTAGAGGAACATAACCCTGACCCTGAGGAGAGACAACTAGAGGGACATAACCCTGAGGAGAGACAACTAGAGGGACATAACCCTGAGGAGAGACAACTAGAGGGACATAACCCTGAGGAGAGACAACTAGAGGGACATAGCCCTGAGGAGAAACAACTAGAGGGACATAACCCTGACCCTGAGGAGAGACGACTAGAGGGACATAACCCTGAGGAGAGACAACTAGAGGGACATAACCCTGAGGAGAGACAACTAGAGGGACATAACCCTGAGGAGAGACAACTAGAGGGACATAACCCTGAGGAGAGACAACTAGAGGGACATAACCCTGAGGAGAGACAACTAGAGGGACATAACCCTGAGGAGAGACAACTAGAGGGACATAACCCTGAGGAGAGACAACTAAAGGGACATAACCCTGAGGAGAGACAACTAGAGGGACATAACCCTGAGGAGAGACAACTAGAGGGACATAACCCTTAGGAGAGACAACTAGAGGGACATAACCCTGAGGAGAGACAACTAGAGGGACATAACCCTGAGGAGAGACAACTAGAGGACCATAACCCTGAGGAGAGACAACTAGAGGAACATAACCCTGACCCTGAGGAGAGACAACTAGAGGGACATAACCCTGAGGAGAGACAACTAGAGGGACAAAACCCTGAGGAGAGACAACTAGAGGGACATAACCCTGAGGAGAGACAACTAGAGGGACATAGCCCTGAGGAGAAACAACTAGAGGGACATAACCCTGACCCTGAGGAGAGACGACTAGAGGGACATAACCCTGAGGAGAGACAACTAGAGGGACATAACCCTGAGGAGAGACAACTAGAGGGACATAACCCTGAGGAGAGACAACTAGAGGGACATAACCCTGAGGAGAGACAACTAGAGGGACATAACCCTGAGGAGAGACAACTAGAGGGACATAACCCTGAGGAGAGACAACTAGAGGGACATAACCCTGAGGAGAGACAACTAAAGGGACATAACCCTGAGGAGAGACAACTAGAGGGACATAACCCTGAGGAGAGACAACTAGAGGGACATAACCCTTAGGAGAGACAACTAGAGGGACATAACCCTGAGGAGACAACTAGAGGGCCATAACCCTGAGGAGAGACAACTAGAGGGACATAACCCTGAGGAGAGACAACTAGAGGGACATAACCCTGAGGAGAGACAACTAGAGGGACATAACCCTGAGGAGAGACAACTAGAGGGACATAACCCTGAGGAGAGACAACTAGAGGGACATAACCCTGAGGAGAAACAACTAGAGGGACATAACCCTGAGGAGAAACAACTAGAGGGACATAACCCTGACCCTGAGGAGAGACAACTAGAGGGACATAACCCTGAGGAGAGACACCTAGAGGGACATAGCCCTGAGGAGAGACAACTAGAGGGACATAACCCTGAGGAGAGACAACTAGAGGGACATAACCCTGAGGAGAGACAACTAGAGGGACATAACCCTGAGGAGAAACAACTAGAGGGACATAACCCTGAGGAGAAACAACTAGAGGGACATAACCCTGAGGAGAGACAACTAGAGGAACATAACCCTGACCCTGAGGAGAGACAACTAGAGGGACATAACCCTGAGGAGAGACAACTAGAGGGACATAACCCTGAGGAGAGACAACTAGAGGGACATAACCCTGAGGAGAAACAACTAGAGGGACATAACCCTGAGGAGAGACAACTAGAGGGACATAACCCTGAGGAGAGACAACTAGAGAGACATAACCCTGAGGAGAGACAACTAGAGGGACATAACCCTGAGGAGAGACAACTAGAGGGACATAACCCTGAGGAGAGACAACTAGAGGGACATAACCCTGACCCTGAGGAGAGACAACTATAGAGACATAACCCTGACCCTGAGGAGAGACAACTAGAGGGACATAACCCCGAGGAGAGACAACTAGAGGGACATAACCCCGAGGAGAGACAACTAGAGGGACATAACCCTGAGGAGAGACAACTAGAGGGACATAACCCTGAGGAGAGACAACTAGAGGGACATAACCCTGAGGAGAGACAACTAGAGGGACATAACCCTGAGGAGAGACAACTAGAGGGACATAACCCTGAGGAGAGACAACTAGAGGGACATAACCCTGAGGAGAGACAACTAGAGGGACATAACCCTGAGGAGAAACAACTAGAGAGACATAACCCTGAGGAGAGACAACTAGAGGGACATAACCCTGAGGAGAGACTAGAGGGACATAACCCTGACCCTGAGGAGAGACAACTAGAGAGACATAACCCTGACCCTGAGGAGAGACAACTAGAGGGACATAACCCTGAGGAGAAACAACTAGAGGGACATAACCCTGAGGAGAGACAACTAGAGGGACATAACCCTGAGGAGAGACAACTAGAGGGACATAACCCTGACCCTGAGGAGAGACAACTAGAGAGCCATAACCCTGACCCTGAGGAGAGACAACTAGAGGGACATAACCCCGAGGAGAGACAACTAGAGGGACATAACCCTGAGGAGAGACAACTAGAGGGACATAACCCTGAGGAGAGACAACTAGAGGGACATAACCCTGAGGAGAGACAACTAGAGGGACATAACCCTGAGGAGAGACAACTAGAGGGACATAGCCCTGAGGAGAGACAACTAGAGGGACATAACCCTGAGGAGAGACAACTAGAGGGACATAACCCTGAGGAGAGACAACTAGAGGGACATAACCCTGAGGAGAGACAACTAGAGGGACATAACCCTGAGGAGAGACAACTAAAGGGACATAACCCTGAGGAGAGACAACTAGAGAGACATAACCCTGAGGAGAGACAACTAGAGGGACATAACCCTGAGGAGAGACTAGAGGGACATAACCCTGACCCTGAGGAGAGACAACTAGAGAGACATAACCCTGACCCTGAGGAGAGACAACTAGAGGGACATAACCCTGAGGAGAAACAACTAGAGGGACATAACCCTGAGGAGAGACAACTAGAGGGACATAACCCTTAGGAGAGACAACTAGAGGGACATAACCCTGAGGAGAGACAACTAGAGGGACATAACCCTAGGAGAGACAACTAGAGGGACATAACCCTAGGAGAGACAACTAGAGGGACATAACCCTGAGGAGAGACAACTAGAGGGACATAACCCTGAGGAGAGACAACTAGAGGGACATAACCCTGACCCTGAGGAGAGACAACTAGAGGAACATAACCCTGACCCTGAGGAGTGACAACTAGAGGAACATAACCCTGAGGAGAGACAACTAGAGGGACATAACCCTGAGGAGAGACAACTAGAGGGACATAACCCTGAGGAGAGACAACTAGAGGGACATAACCCCGAGGAGAGACAACTAGAGGGACATAACCCTCAGGAGAAACAACTAGAGACACAAAACCCTGAGGAGAGACAACTAGAGGGACATAACCCCGAGGAGAGACAACTAGAGGGACATAACCCTAGGAGAGACAACTAGAGGGACATAACCCTGAGGAGAGACAACTAGAGGGACATAACCCTGAGGAGAGACAACTAGAGGGACATAACCCTGAGGAGAGACAACTAGAGGGACATAACCCTGAGGAGAGACAACTAGAGGGACATAACCCCGAGGAGAGACAACTAGAGGAACATAACCCTGAGGAGAGACAACTAGAGGGACATAACCCTGAGGAGAGACAACTAGAGGGACATAACCCTGAGGAGAGACAACTAGAGGGACATAACCCTGAGGAGAGACAACTAGAGGGACATAGCCCTGAGGAGAGACAACTAGAGGGACATAACCCTGAGGAGAAACAACTAGAGGGACATAACCCTGAGGAGAGACAACTAGAGGGACATAACCCTGAGGAGAGACACCTAGAGGGACATAACCCTGAGGAGAGACAACTAGAGGGATATAACCCTGAGGAGAAACAACTAGAGGGATATAACCCTGAGGAGAGACAACTAGAGGGACATAACCCTGAGGAGAGACAACTAGAGGGACATAACCCTGACCCTGAGGAGAGACAACTAGAGGAACATAACCCTGACCCTGAGGAGTGACAACTAGAGGAACATAACCCTGAGGAGAGACAACTAGAGGGACATAACCCTGAGGAGAGACAACTAGAGGGACATAACCCCGAGGAGAGACAACTAGAGGGACATAACCCTCAGGAGAAACAACTAGAGACACAAAACCCTGAGGAGAGACAACTAGAGGGACATAACCCCGAGGAGAGACAACTAGAGGGACATAACCCTAGGAGAGACAACTAGAGGGACATAACCCTGAGGAGAGACAACTAGAGGGACATAACCCTGAGGAGAGACAACTGGAGGGACATAACCCTGAGGAGAGACAACTAGAGGGACATAACCCTGAGGAGAGACAACTAGAGGGACATAACCCTGAGGAGAGACAACTAGAGGGACATAACCCCGAGGAGAGACAACTAGAGGGACATAACCCTGAGGAGAGACAACTAGATGGACATAACCCTGAGGAGAGACAACTAGAGGGATATAACCCTGAGGAGAAACAACTAGAGGGATATAACCCTGAGGAGAGACAACTAGAGGGACATAACCCTGAGGAGAGACAACTAGAGGGACATAACCCTGACCCTGAGGAGAGACAACTAGAGGAACATAACCCTGACCCTGAGGAGTGACAACTAGAGGAACATAACCCTGAGGAGAGACAACTAGAGGGACATAACCCTGAGGAGAGACAACTAGAGGGACATAACCCCGAGGAGAGACAACTAGAGGGACATAACCCTCAGGAGAAACAACTAGAGACACAAAACCCTGAGGAGAGACAACTAGAGGGACATAACCCCGAGGAGAGACAACTAGAGGGACATAACCCTAGGAGAGACAACTAGAGGGACATAACCCTGAGGAGAGACAACTAGAGGGACATAACCCTGAGGAGAGACAACTGGAGGGACATAACCCTGAGGAGAGACAACTAGAGGGACATAACCCTGAGGAGAGACAACTAGAGGGACATAACCCTGAGGAGAGACAACTAGAGGGACATAACCCCGAGGAGAGACAACTAGAGGGACATAACCCTGAGGAGAGACAACTAGATGGACATAACCCTGAGGAGAGACAACTAGAGGGACATAACCCTGAGGACAGACAACTAGAGGGACATAACCCTGAGGAGAGACAACTAGAGGGACATAACCCTGACCCTGAGGAGAGACAACTAGAGGGACATAACCCCGAGGAGAGACAACTAGAGGAACATAACCCTGAGGAGAGACAACTAGAGGGACATAACCCTGAGGAGAGACAACTAGAGGGACATAACCCTGAGGAGAGACAACTAGAGGGACATAACCCTGACCCTGAGGAGAGACAACTAGAGGGACATAACCCCGAGGAGAGACAACTAGAGGAACATAACCCTGAGGAGAGACAACTAGAGGGACATAACCCTGAGGAGAGACAACTAGAGGGACATAACCCTGAGGAGAGACAACTAGAGGGACATAACCCTGAGGAGAGACAACTAGAGGGACATAACCCTGAGGAGAGACAACTAGAGGGACATAACCCTGAGGAGAGACAACTAGAGGGACATAACCCTGAGGAGAGACAACTAGAGGGACATAGCCCTGAGGAGAGACAACTAGAGGGACATAACCCCGAGGAGAGACAACTAGAGGGACATAACCCTGAGGAGAGACAACTAGAGGGACATAACCCTGAGGAGAGACACCTAGAGGGACATAACCCTGAGGAGAAACAACTAGAGGGACATAACCCTGAGGAGAGACAACTAGAGGGACATAACCCTGAGGAGAGACAACTAGATGGACATAACCCTGAGGAGAGACAACTAGAGGGACATAACCCTGACCCTGAGGAGAGACAACTAGAGAGCCATAACCCTGACCCTGAGGAGAGACAACTAGAGGGACATAACCCAGAGGAGAGATAACCTGGTGAGTCCCCCCTCAACAACACTCTTCCCAGCTAACCTGGTGAGTCCCCCCTCAACAACACTCTTCCCAGCTAACCTGGTGTGTCCCCCATCAACAACACTCTTCCCAGCTAACCTGGTGAGTCCCCCCTCAACAACACTCTTCCCAGCTAACCTGGTGAGTCCCCCCTCAACAACACTCTTCCCAGCTAACCTGGTGAGTCCCCCCTCAACAACACTCTTCCCAGCTAACCTGGTGAGTCCCCCCTCAACAACACTCTTCCCAGCTAACCTGGTGAGTTCCCCCCTCAACAACACTCTTCCCAGCTAACCTGGTGAGTTCCCCCCTCAACAACACTCTTCCCAGCTAACCTGGTGAGTTCCCCTCGTCAGCACTCTTCCCAGCTAACCTGGTGAGTTCCCCCCTCAACAACACTCTTCCCAGCTAACCTGGTGAGTTCCCCCCTCAACAACACTCTTCCCAGCTAACCTGGTGAGTCCCCCCTCAACAACACTCTTCCCAGCTAACCTGGTGAGTCCCCCCTCAACAACACTCTTCCCAGCTAACCTGGTGAGTTCCCCCCTCAACAACACTCTTCCCAGCTAACCTGGTGAGTTCCCCTCGTCAGCACTCTTCCCAGCTAACCTGGTGAGTTCCCCCCTCAACAACACTCTTCCCAGCTAACCTGGTGAGTTCCCCCCTCAACAACACTCTTCCCAGCTAACCTGGTGAGTCCCCCCTCAACAACACTCTTCCCAGCTAACCTGGTGAGTCCCCCCTCAACAACACTCTTCCCAGCTAACCTGGTGAGTCCCCCCTCAACAACACTCTTCCCAGCTAACCTGGTGAGTTCCCCCTCAACAACACTCTTCCCAGCTAACCTGGTGAGTTCCCCCCTCAACAACACTCTTCCCAGCTAACCTGGTGAGTTCCCCTCGTCAGCACTCTTCCCAGCTAACCTGGTGAGTTCCCCCCGTCAACACTCTTACCAGCTAACCTGGTGAGTTCCCCCCGTCAACACTCTTCCCAGCTAACCTGGTGAGTTCCCCTCGTCAGCACTCTTCCCAGCTAACCTGGTGAGATCCCCCCTTCAACACTCTTCCCAACTAACCTGGTGTGAGAGTTTGGCTGCGGCAGCCGCCAGTCCGGTCTCTATGGACGCCACTCGCGCTCCTTCTCTGGCCGGCCTCGCCTGACGAAGCACAGAGGGACCGACACGCGCTGCAACCACAGAGACACAAAAACACTCACTTCACAGTTCAGACAATACATGCATCTATACAGAACAAAAACATAAAACAATTTCAAAGACTTTACTGAGCTACAGTTCTTATAAGGAATTCAGTCATTTGGAAAAAAATATTTGGCCCTAATCTATGGATTGGGAATACAGATATGCATCTGTTGGTAACAAATACCTTAAAAATTCAAAAGGCACTCACACATCTGAGCTACCTTTGTTGCAGGTGCATGGCAACAGTTAAATAACATGAGAAAAAATAAGAAACTGGCACACTGCTCTGATAGTATCACTGGTATTACTAGTATCACTGCTCTGGTTAGTATCACTGCTCTGATAGTATCACTGCTCTGGATAGTATCACTGCTCTGGATAGTATCACTGCTCTGGATAGTATCACTGCTTTGATAGTATCACTACTCTGGATAGTATCACTGCTCTGGATAGTATCACTGCTCTAGATAGTATCACTGCTCTGGATAGTATCACTGCTCTGGATAGTTACACTGCTCTGGATAGTATCACTGCTCTGGATAGTATCACTGCTCTGGATAGTATCACTGCTCTGATAGTATCACTGCTCTGATAGTATCACTGCTCTGGATAGTATCACTGCTCTGGATAGTATCACTGCTCTGATAGTATCTCTGCTCTGGATAGCATCACTGCTCTGGATAGTATCACTGCTCTGTATAGTATCACTGCTCTGTATAGTATCACTGCTCTGGATTGTATCACTGCTCTTGATATCATCACTGCTCTGGATAGCATCACTGCTCTGGATAGTATCACTTCTCTGGATAGTAGCACTGCTCTTGATAGTATCACTGCTCTGGATAGTATCACTGCTCTGGATAGTATCACTGCTCTGGATAGTATCACTGCTCTGATGGTATCTCTGCTCTGATAGTATCTCTGCTCTGGATAGCATCACTGCTCTGGATAGTATCACTGCTCTGGATTGTATCACTGCTCTGGATAGTATCACTGCTCTTGATAGCATCACTGCTCTTGATATCATCACTGCTCTGGATAGCATCACTGCTCTGGATAGCAGCACTGCTCTTGATAGTATCACTGATCTGGATAGTAGCACTGCTCTGGATAAAATCACTGCTCTGGATAAAATCACTGCTCTGGACAGTATCACTGCTCTGGATAGTATCACTGCTCTGGATAGTATCACTGCGCTGGATAGTATCACTGCTCTGGATAGTATCACTGCTCTGGATAGTATCACTGCTCTGGATAGTATCACTGCTCTGGATTGTATCACTGCTCTGGAAAGCAGCACTGCTCTTGATAGTATCACTGATCTGGATAGTAGCACTGCTCTGGATAAAATCACTGCTCTGGATAAAATCACTGCTCTGGACAGTATCACTGCTCTGGATAGTATCACTGCTCTGGATAGTTACACTGCTCTGGATAGTATCACTGCTCTGGATAGTATCACTGCTCTGGATAGTATCACTGCTCTGGATAGTATCACTGCTCTGGATAGTATCACTGCTCTGGATTGTATCACTGCTCTGGATAGTATCACTGCTCTTGATAGCATCACTGCTCTTGATAGCATCACTGCTCTGGATAGCATCACTGCTCTGGATAGTAGCACTGCTCTGGATAGTATCACTGATCTGGATAGTAGCACTGCTCTTGATAGTATCACTGCTCTGGATAAAATCACTGCTCTGATAGTATCACTGCTCTGGATAGTATCACTGCTCTGATAGTATCACTGCTCTGATAGTATCACTGCTCTGATAGTATCACTACTCTGGATAGTATCACTGCTCTGGATTGTATCACTGCTCTGGATAGTATCACTGCTCTGGATAGTATCACTGCTCTGATAGCATCACTGCTCTGGATAGTATCACTGCTCTGTCTGGTATCACTGCTCTGATAGTATCACTGCTCTGATAGTATCACTGCTCTGATAGTATCACTACTCTGGATAGTATCACTACTCTGGATAGTATCACTGCTCTGATAGTATCACTGCTCTGGATAGTATCACTGCTCTGGATAGTATCACTGCTCTGGATAGTATCACTGCTCTGGATAGCATCACTGCTCTGCATGGTATCACTGCTCTGTCTGGTATCACTGCTCTGGATAGTATCACTACTCTGGATAGTTACACTGCTCTGGATAGTATCACTGCTCTGGATAGTATCACTACTCTGGATAGTTACACTGCTCTGGATAGTATCACTGCTCTGGATAGTATCACTGCTCTGGTTAGTATCACTGCTCTGGAAGGTATCACTACTCTGGATAGTATCACTGCTCTGGATAGTATCACTGCTCTGGATAGTATCACTGCTCTTGATAGCATCACTGCTCTTGATAGCATCACTGCTCTTGATAGCATCACTGCTCTGATAGTTACACTGCTCTGGATAGTATCACTGCTCTGGATAGTTACACTGCTCTGGATAGTATCACTGCTCTGGATAGCATCACTGCTCTGGATAGCATCACTGCTCTGGATAGTATCACTGCTCTGGATAGTATCACTGCTCTGTCTGGTATCACTGCTCTGGATAGTTACACTACTCTGGATAGTATCACTGCTCTGGATAGTATCACTGCTCTGGATAGTATCACTGCTCTGGATAGTATCACTGCTCTGGATAGTATCACTGCTCTGGAAGGTATCACTACTCTGGATAGTATCACTGCTCTGGATAGTATCACTGCTCTGGATAGTATCACTGCTCTGGATAGTATCACTGCTCTTGATAGTATCACTGCTCTGGATAAAATCACTACTCTGATAATATCACTACTCTGATAATATCACTACTCTGATAGTATCACTGCTCTTGATAGTATCACTGATCTGGATAGTATCACTGATCTGGATAGTATCACTGCTCTTGATAGTATCACTGCTCTGGATAAAATCACTACTCTGATAATATCACTACTCTGATAATATCACTACTCTGATAGTATCACTGCTCTTGATAGTATCACTGATCTGGATAGTATCACTGCTCTTGATAGTATCACTGCTCTTGATAGTATCACTGCTCTGGATAGTTACACTGCTCTGGATAGTATCACTGCTCTGGATAGTTACACTGCTCTGGATAGTATCACTGCTCTGGATAGTATCACTGCTCTGGATAGTATCACTGCTCTGGATAGTATCACTGCTCTGGATAGTATCACTGCTCTGGATAGTTACACTGCTCTGGATAGTATCACTGCTCTGGATAGTATCACTGCTCTGGATAGTATCACTGCTCTGGATAGTATCACTGCTCTGGATAGTATCACTGCTCTGGATAGTATCACTGATCTGGATAGTGTCACTGCTCTGATAGTATCACTGCTCTGGATAGTATCACTGCTCTGGATAGTATCACTGCTCTGGATAGTATCACTGATCTGGATAGTATCACTGATCTGGATAGTATCACTGATCTGGATAGTATCACTGCTCTGCATAGTATCACTGCTCTGGATAGTATCACTGCTCTGGATAGTATCACTGCTCTGGATAGTTACACTGCTCTGGATAGTATCACTGCTCTGGATAGTATCACTGCTCTGGATAGTATCACTGATCTGGATAGTGTCACTGCTCTGATAGTATCACTGCTCTGGATAGTATCACTGCTCTGGATAGTATCACTGCTCTGGATAGTATCACTACTGGATAGTATCACTGCTCTGTCTAGTATCACTGCTAGTGTAGTGTACCTGTGGGGCTGTAGAGTGTCTGAGCCTTTCCTCTATACAGTATTAGTGACAGGTGTAGTGTACCTGTGGGGCTGTAGAGTGTCTAAACCTTTCATCTATACAGTATTAGTGACAGGTGTAGTGTACCTGTGGGGCTGTAGAGTGTCTGAACCTTTCATCTATACAGTATTAGTGACAGGTGTAGTGTACCTGTGGGGCTGTAGAGTGTCTAAACCTTTCATCTATACAGTATTAGTGACAGGTGTAGTGTACCTGTGGGGCTGTAGAGTGTCTAAACCTTTCATCTATACAGTATTAGTGACAGGTGTAGTGTACCTGTGGGGCTGTAGAGTGTCTAAACCTTTCATCTATACAGTATTAGTGACAGGTGTAGTGTACCTGTGGGGCTGTAGAGTGTCTGAACCTTTCATCTATACAGTATTAGTGACAGGTGTAGTGTACCTGTGGGGCTGTAGAGTGTCTGAGCCTTTCATCTATACAGTATTAGTGACAGGTGTAGTGTACCTGTGGGGCTGTAGAGTGTCTGAACCTTTCATCTATACAGTATTAGTGACAGGTGTAGTGTACCTGTGGGGCTGTAGAGTGTCTGAGCCTTTCATCTATACAGTATTAGTGACAGGTGTAGTGTACCTGTGGGGCTGTAGAGTGTCTAAACCTTTCATCTATACAGTATTAGTGACAGGTGTAGTGTACCTGTGGGGCTGTAGAGTGTCTGAACCTTTCATCTATACAGTATTAGTGACAGGTGTAGTGTACCTGTGGGGCTGTAGAGTGTCTAAACCTTTCATCTATACAGTATTAGTGACAGGTGTAGTGTACCTGTGGGGCTGTAGAGTGTCTGAGCCTTTCCTCTATACAGTATTAGTGACAGGTGTAGTGTACCTGTGGGGCTGTAGGGTGTCTGAGCCTTTCATCTATACAGTATTAGTGACAGGTGTAGTGTACCTGTGGGGCTGTAGAGTGTCTGAACCTTTCATCTATACAGTATTAGTGACAGGTGTAGTGTACCTGTGGGGCTGTAGAGTGTCTGAACCTTTCATCTATACAGTATTAGTGACAGGTGTAGTGTACCTGTGGGGCTGTAGAGTGTCTAAACCTTTCATCTATACAGTATTAGTGACAGGTGTAGTGTACCTGTGGGGCTGTAGAGTGTCTGAACCTTTCATCTATACAGTATTAGTGACAGGTGTAGTGTACCTGTGGGGCTGTGGAGTGTCTAAACCTTTCATCTATACAGTATTAGTGACAGGTGTAGTGTACCTGTGGGGCTGTAGAGTGTCTAAACCTTTCCTCTATACAGTATTAGTGACAGGTGTAGTGTACCTGTGGGGCTGTAGAGTGTCTAAACCTTTCATCTATACAGTATTAGTGACAGGTGTAGTGTACCTGTGGGGCTGTAGAGTGTCTGAGCCTTTCCTCTATACAGTATTAGTGACAGGTGTAGTGTACCTGTGGGGCTGTAGAGTGTCTAAACCTTTCATCTATACAGTATTAGTGACAGGTGTAGTGTACCTGTGGGGCTGTAGAGTGTCTGAACCTTTCATCTATACAGTATTAGTGACAGGTGTAGTGTACCTGTGGGGCTGTAGAGTGTCTAAACCTTTCATCTATACAGTATTAGTGACAGGTGTAGTGTACCTGTGGGGCTGTAGAGTGTCTGAACCTTTCATCTATACAGTATTAGTGACAGGTGTAGTGTACCTGTGGGGCTGTAGAGTGTCTGAGCCTTTCATCTATACAGTATTAGTGACAGGTGTAGTGTACCTGTGGGGCTGTAGAGTGTCTGAACCTTTCATCTATACAGTATTAGTGACAGGTGTAGTGTACCTGTGGGGCTGTAGAGTGTCTGAACCTTTCATCTATACAGTATTAGTGACAGGTGTAGTGTACCTGTGGGGCTGTAGAGTGTCTAAACCTTTCATCTATACAGTATTAGTGACAGGTGTAGTGTACCTGTGGGGCTGTAGAGTGTCTAAACCTTTCATCTATACAGTATTAGTGACAGGTGTAGTGTACCTGTGGGGCTGTAGAGTGTCTAAACCTTTCATCTATACAGTATTAGTGACAGGTGTAGTGTACCTGTGGGGCTGTAGAGTGTCTGAACCTTTCATCTATACAGTATTAGTGACAGGTGTAGTGTACCTGTGGGGCTGTAGAGTGTCTAAACCTTTCATCTATACAGTATTAGTGACAGGTGTAGTGTACCTGTGGGGCTGTAGAGTGTCTAAACCTTTCATCTATACAGTATTAGTGACAGGTGTAGTGTACCTGTGGGGCTGTAGAGTGTCTAAACCTTTCATCTATACAGTATTAGTGACAGGTGTAGTGTACCTGTGGGGCTGTAGAGTGTCTAAACCTTTCATCTATACAGTATTAGTGACAGGTGTAGTGTACCTGTGGGGCTGTAGAGTGTCTGAGCCTTTCATCTATACAGTATTAGTGACAGGTGTAGTGTACCTGTGGGGCTGTAGAGTGTCTAAACCTTTCATCTATACAGTATTAGTGACAGGTGTAGTGTACCTGTGGGGCTGTAGAGTGTCTAAACCTTTCATCTATACAGTATTAGTGACAGGTGTAGTGTACCTGTGGGGCTGTAGAGTGTCTAAACCTTTCATCTATACAGTATTAGTGACAGGTGTAGTGTACCTGTGGGGCTGTAGAGTGTCTGAGCCTTTCATCTATACAGTATTAGTGACAGGTGTAGTGTACCTGTGGGGCTGTAGAGTGTCTAAACCTTTCATCTATACAGTATTAGTGACAGGTGTAGTGTACCTGTGGGGCTGTAGAGTGTCTAAACCTTTCATCTATACAGTATTAGTGACAGGTGTAGTGTACCTGTGGGGCTGTAGAGTGTCTGAGCCTTTCATCTATACAGTATTAGTGACAGGTGTAGTGTACCTGTTGGGCTGTAGAGTGTCTAAACCTTTCATCTATACAGTATTAGTGACAGGTGTAGTGTACCTGTGGGGCTGTAGAGTGTCTGAGCCTTTCATCTATACAGTATTAGTGACAGGTGTAGTGTACCTGTGGGGCTGTAGAGTGTCTAAACCTTTCATCTATACAGTATTAGTGACAGGTGTAGTGTACCTGTGCGGCTGTAGAGTGTCTGAACCTTTCATCTATACAGTATTAGTGACAGGTGTAGTGTACCTGTGGGGCTGTAGAGTGTCTGAGCCTTTCATCTATACAGTATTAGTGACAGGTGTAGTGTACCTGTGCGGCTGTAGAGTGTCTGAACCTTTCATCTATACAGTATTAGTGACAGGTGTAGTGTACCTGTGGGGCTGTAGAGTGTCTAAACCTTTCATCTATACAGTATTAGTGACAGGTGTAGTGTACCTGTGGGGCTGTAGAGTGTCTAAACCTTTCATCTATACAGTATTAGTGACAGGTGTAGTGTACCTGTGGGGCTGTAGAGTGTCTAAACCTTTCATCTATACAGTATTAGTGACAGGTGTAGTGTACCTGTGGGGCTGTAGAGTGTCTAAACCTTTCATCTATACAGTATTAGTGACAGGTGTAGTGTACCTGTGGGGCTGTAGAGTGTCTAAACCTTTCATCTATACAGTATTAGTGACAGGTGTAGTGTACCTGTGGGGCTGTAGAGTGTCTAAACCTTTCATCTATACAGTATTAGTGACAGGTGTAGTGTACCTGTGGGGCTGTAGAGTGTCTGAACCTTTCATCTATACAGTATTAGTGACAGGTGTAGTGTACCTGTGGGGCTGTAGAGTGTCTAAACCTTTCATCTATACAGTATTAGTGACAGGTGTAGTGTACCTGTGGGGCTGTAGAGTGTCTGAGCCTTTCATCTATACAGTATTAGTGACAGGTGTAGTGTACCTGTGGGGCTGTAGAGTGTCTAAACCTTTCATCTATACAGTATTAGTATACAGTCCAAGGTGGCTTAGCAGTTCAGACGTCTTTTTCTGTTCCGTATTGTCGTGTCCTGTATATATATATATTTACACCTTTCTTCACATATCTTTTATTTATTTTATTATCCAAGAACTCAACTACAAAAGCTTTCCTGCAAAAGCTTTCCTGCAACCCGCTTCACCAATTACAAAAAGTATTATTTACCTCAATCTGAAAATCCATCGTGGAAGCTAGCCAGGGGCTAATTCAGAAGCTAGCCTGAAAGCTAACCAGAAGCTACTCCGATAGCTAGCCAGAAGCTAATCTGTAGCTGCCCCGAAATTAGCCGGTTTGCTGGCTAGCGTTGGTGTTTCAGCTGCCCACGTTTTGTGGTCATCAGCTATTCCTTTAGCTCGATAATCTACCGGCACTTTTGTGCAACGCGACTCGGACCGGAGCATTCCGGGACTTTTTTTCTCTCAGTTTCCCCGGATTCCAGCCGCAGGCTCTGGACACTTGCACCTTGATTTCGCAGCTAGCTAGCTGCAAACCGTGTGAACTTTTGGCTTACGTCGACCCCGGAGCAAACTCAAATCATGCTGGAGCTAGCCAGCTGAGGAGTTCCATCACCATCCGGACCCGTTTCTTTTGTTGCTGCTGCAGATACGGAACCCCACCGGGCCTTCACGACTGACTGCCGCGACTGACTGCCGACGTTATCTGCCCGAGGGATTTATCCAACCGGCACCTCCGTCCCGACGTTACCTGAACGCTCATCTGAGGCCCGCTAATCGTTAGCTGTCTTATCGGCTGCTATCTGAACAAGTATATCGGACAACTATTATTATTATTATTATTTATTTATTTTATTTTTTTCCTTGGGTCACTATATCTATTTTGCCAATTTGGATTGATCCCCTCTACCACACGGAACCCCACTACACGGAACCCCACTAACCTACCGACGGAAACGCACGAGGTATCTACAAACAGACCTCCATCCTATGCTGCTACCGATAGCCATATACCCGGCCAGCTGTCTGGATCGCCACGACCCCAAACCAACCTCTACTCACTGGACCCTTATTGATCACTCGATTAAGCATGCCTCTCCTTAATGTAAATATGCCTTGTCCATTGCTGTTCTGGTTAGTGTTTATTGGCTTATTTCACTGTAGAGATTCTAGCCCTGCTCTCTATACCATATCCAACCTCTCAGTTCCACCACCCACATATGCGATGACATCACCTGGTTTCAATGATGTTTCTAGAGACAATATCTCTCTCATCATCACTCAATACCTAGGTTTACCTCCACTGTATTCACATCCTACCATACCTTTGTCTGTACATTATTCCTTTAAACTATTTTATCGCCCCCAGAAACTTCCTTTTACTCTCTGCTCTAGTAGCTCTAGGCGACCAATTCTCATAGCTTTTAGCCGTACCCTTATCCTACTCCTCCTCTGTTCCTCTGGTGATGTAGAGGTGAATCCAGGCCCTGCAGTACCTGGCTCCACTCCTATTCCCCAGGCGCTCTCTTTTGATGACTTCTGTAACCGTAATAGCCTTGGCTTCATGCATGTTAACATTAGAAGCCTCCTCCCTAAGTTTGTTTTGTTCACTGCTTTAGCACACTCTGCCAACCCGGATGTTTTAGCCGTGTCTGAATCCTGGCTTAGAAAGACCACCAAAAATTCAGACATTTTCATCCCCAATTACAAGATTTTCAGACAAGATAGAACGGCCAAAGGGGGCGGTGTTGCAATCTACTGCAAAGACTGCCTGCAGAGTTCTGTTATACTATCCAGGTCTGTTCCCAAACAATTTGAACTTCTACTTTTAAAAATCCACCTCTCTAAAAACAAGTCTCTCACCGTTGCCGCCTGCTATAGACCACCCTCTGCCCCCAGCTGTGCTCTGGACACTATATGTGAACTGATTGCCCCCCATCTATCTTCAGAGCTCATGCTGCTAGGCGACCTAAATTTGAACATGCTCAACACCCCAGCCACCCTACAATCTAAGCTTGATGCCCTCAATCTCACACAAATTATCAATGAACCTACCAGGTACCACCCCAATTCCGTAAACACGGGTACCCTCATAGATATCATCCTAACAAACTTGCCCTCCAAATACACCTCTGCTGTTTTCAACCAAGATCTCAGCGATCACTGCCTCATTGCCTGCATCCGTAATGGGTCAGCGGTCAAACGACCTCCACTCATCACTGTCAAACGCTCCCTGAAACACTTCAGCGAGCAGGCCTTTCTAATCGACCTGGCCGGGGTATCCTGGAAGGATATTGATCTCATCCCGTCAGTAGAGGATGCCTGGTCATTTTTTAAAAATGCCTTCCTCACCATCTTGAATAAGCATGCCCCATTCAAGAAATTTAGAACCAGGAACAGATATAGCCCTTGGTTCTCTCCTGACCTGACTGCCCTTAACCAACAGAAAAACATCCTATGGCGTTCTGCATTAGCATCGAACAGCCCCCGTGATATGCAACTTTTCAGGGAAGCCAGAAACCAATATACACAGGCAGTTAGAACAGCCAAGGCTAGCTTTTTCAAGCAGAAATTTGCTTCCTGCAACACAAATTCAAAAAAGTTCTGGGACACCGTAAAGTCCATGGAGAATAAGAACACCTCCTCCCAGCTTCCAACCGCTCTGAAGATAGGAAACACTGTCACCACCGACAAATCCACTATAATTGAGAATTTCAATAAGCATTTTTCTACGGCTGGCCATGCTTTCCACCTGGCTACCCCTACCCCGGACAACAGCACTGCCCTCCCCTCTGCTACTCGCCCAAGCCTTCCCCATTTCTCTTTCTCCCAAATACAGTCAGCTGATGTTCTAAATGAGCTGCAAAATCTGGACCCTTACAAATCAGCCGGGCTAGATAATCTGGACCCTTTCTTTCTAAAACTATCTGCTGAAATTGTTGCCACCCCTATTACTAGCCTCTTCAACCTCTCTTTCGTGTCGTCTGAGATCCCCAAAGATTGGAAAGCAGCTGCGGTTATCCCCCTCTTCAAAGGGGGGGACACCCTTGACCCTAACTGCTACAGACCTATATCTATCCTACCCTGCCTTTCTAAGGTCTTCGAAAGCCAAGTCAACAAACAGATTACCGACCATTTCGAATCCCACCACACCTTCTCCGCTATGCAATCTGGTTTCAGAGCTGGTCATGGGTGCACCTCAGCCACGCTCAAGGTCATAAACGATATCGTAACCGCCATCGATAGGAAACAATACTGTGCAGCCGTATTCATTGACCTGGCCAAGGCTTTTGACTCTGTCAATCACCACATCCTCATTGGCAGACTCGACAGCCTTGGTTTCTCTAATGATTGCCTCGCCTGGTTCACCAACTACTTCTCTGATCGAGTTCAGTGTGTCAAATCGGAGGGTCTGTTGTCCGGGCCTCTGGCAGTCTCTATGGGGGTGCCACAGGGTTCAATTCTTGGACCGACTCTCTTCTCTGTTTACATCAATGATGTCGCTCTTGCTGCTGGTGATTCTCTGATCCACCTCTACGCAGACGACACTATTCTGTATACTTCTGGCCCTTCTTTTGACACTGTGTTAACAACCCTCCAGGCGAGCTTCAATGCCATACAACTCTCCTTCCGTGGCCTCCAACTGCTCTTAAATACAAGTAAAACCAAA